>NC_091946.1:14035572-14275572 GCF_041260155.1 Ptychodera flava
TTTGTTCACAGTATCGTTATGGGGTGTTATTTTTTTAGACTTCCGATTGAACAAAACCCAGCAAATTTTATGTACACGCCCTCTATGGCCCACAAACATTGCAACCTGCTCTTTCCGTATTCTGGCAGTATCGTAATGTGGCAATCGATAAAACACGTGGTTGCTAATGACCCATGATATCAGGATATTCATATCGAGACAACACGAGAGACAACGAGATAACGACACAACATGCTTGGTCACCGTTAAGGCCATGCGTCGCCAACAGTTTAGTGCGTGCGTCATTTCGTCTTTACAACCCTCTGTATCACGCCATCAGACTGATCATATCCATACGCGAGGGAGGGTGACACAGCAAGATAACTATCTCACAAAGACGACGTTCACCCTCTGTAATAGTGAAAACGCCATTAAAAGTTAGTGGTGCATTCTGGTATTACACCTATCTTGTCTTATCCTCTGATAACTTGGACAATTAGCGACCATGTTTTATTACTTTATAAGCAGTGGATTACAGGTTGCTTAGCGCATGAGCAGAGATCAGACTCACGTGGTTTTGTTTTCTTCATTAGGAGACCGTTAAGAGAAATCGTGATTACACTATAAACAAAACATAATTGCTCATTGGACACGCTTTTACCGGAAATTTTTCATAAACAAAGCATGCACAATATTTCAAATTAGACACTGGTAATTGCCCAATTAATTGTTTTGTTGCAACTTGTGGCGTATAATATATATATTAATATTGATTTAAATGATTTAAACAGTCTGAAAATTCTGACATTCACTTTACCTCGTTTTTAACCATGGGTAGACGGTTTTAGTCTTACTCAAGGTAAACTAATATATATTAGTACGTGAACGGAGAGGGAGTCGGAGTGACCATGACTACCGGACTTGGCTGCCTTCTGCAGGAATCTTTTTCAGCACGTACCTCAGATTAATATTTTCCAAAATTAATAGCAAAAAATAGTTGGAAAAAATCTCTCCCCTTACGAGTAATCAAAGACCTGAAGAAAATTGTCTTACCATATCACAGGGCCAGTAGCTTTAATTTTTGATGATTTTCACAAGTTTTGTTTCCCTTGCCAGTTTCAAGTTCTTGTTCTAATTCCCAAACCATGTTGAAGCACCAAGTATTCAGCTTTCAACACAGCGTCTATACGTGTAAAATACCCTGTTATCATTGCTTACATAAAGCCCCAAATAGTTGCGAATTTTATGCATTATTTTCATCATTTTATTTTCAAACCAAAGTTGGTTCGTGTAAATGTGCTAACTGAAGGATGTGTATAAAAGTATCACTGCTCGCTGATTTGGACCATGGCTACACCTTTTACGAGGTTGAATAATAAACGGGTGCCGCACTCATAAAATGGCGCCCCCACAGAAAATTACAAAAAACAGTATTTCCTGCACGTTCACATCGTTATCATACCAGAAGCAAGCATGATGCCATTAACTTGAATGCCCAACACACGATGGTCAACATGTTGTTGTTGTAATCTTGATTTTCTGTCTCATATTATTATTTTTGAAAATGGCGGGAAATCTAAAATGATGTTAAAACGTTTGAATATACATGCCACTTTCGACACTTATGACAGTGTTATACACTTTTCAGTCTTTAATGTATCTTATTCAAAGAAAACTTTTAGGAAACTGAGGATATTTTGAGATCAGTTAATTACACATTCGCAGCTATTTGGGCTTCAAATTCTAGTCCGGATCAGAGTTCACTTATCAATGATACCAGTGCACTCTGCATACATGTCAAGGCTGAGTCGATGAGCTGAATATAAGCATGTCAGAGCATGCTTTCAGGACTAAAACAAGTATTCAACATTGTAAACAAAAATTGTTGTGAAAAAACCCCCCAAATGTTACAGCTATATACTGGCCCTGTAAACACAATACTAATCTCTCGGTAGACAGAGTATACAGACGAAGTATACAGACGAGTATACAGACGAAAAA
The DNA here is from genome assembly GCF_041260155.1 of Ptychodera flava. Lineage (NCBI taxonomy): Eukaryota > Metazoa > Hemichordata > Enteropneusta > Ptychoderidae > Ptychodera > Ptychodera flava. The sequence goes on from NC_091946.1 coordinate 14,037,553, forward strand.
TGTTCACATTTCTTCGGCTTTAAAAACGAGTTTAAACATATTGGCACTGTTTATGTCGCCTACGGCGGCATCCAAAGAGATGGTGATAACATCATATTGGGCGATTAAAGCATTAATTTTTGAGACTGCTTAGCTGTTTGAATTATTATCAGTCTGGTCCCCTAAGCTGTTCTATTTACACGGTACAAGTCATCTCGACGGAGTAGTTAGGCTATATCGGTTTTTTTTTGCATCACTACCACAATTTTTCATGCACCCTTCGGACTACACCCTTAAACTTTTAAAATTTGAACTACACTCTTGAAAATTGCAAAATCGTAAAATTTACGTTCCCTTATCTCTCCTATCACCCCGCTGTATTTGTAAACGCCGACGTGATGTGTTTCGCATATTCGTCGCACTTTTCTCAAGGCACTCGCCAACTATCCGCGCATGACGAAGAGCGCCAGAGGTGGTTATGCGCAATAAAAGAACTGGAGGTTATCGCCAACACACCAACAAATTTTAAAATGCACACGGAGGCGGCTAATCTGCGTCTTCATCTTCGTCGGAAAGTTATCAACCGATAATTCAGATGGGGACCACTGCAAGAGGTTGTTGACTCGTTTCCAGTTGGTCGTGCAAGGAATTCATGATAAACAAGAAAAGCTGCTATTTCTTGCCAGATTCTGTTGTGTGTAGTTTTTTATTATTAGTCAGACAATAGCTGTAACTTTTTGATAATATTTTCATTATTCTTATCCTATAAACAAATACATTCTCATATTGTTCATATATCCTTTATTTTTGTATTAGCCTTGCAAACACACCGCATTGTGTACAGTACGAAGTGTTATCGTCGACAACTGAATTCTAGTCAGACTAGAATTCATTTATTTGCCAATTGCATCACCGAACATTACACACACGCATGCTGTGTTTACAAATTGAACATGAATTTTGAATTAGAAACGTTTTTTTACAGTCAGAAAGAACGTAATGTAAATACATAAAAAAGCTAGACCTTAGTCATTTTGCTCGTTGCTTCAATGCAGTTAGATGCGACGGATAAATCTGTTTACACGATTAGCATTTACGTGACACGCACATCCAAGCAAGTTGTGTTCGGTAATCCCCCGTATTGCAAGATTTTCCTCAATTTCCCATTCAACACTTGCTCCGTGCCGATGTTTTTCAAATATCCCTCCTAAACTTCCACACGCCATTGATAACCTCCATAAATTATCCACGCTGCCGTAATAACGAGCATGAAGATAGATGATAAGGTGCCGTAACGGTACACTGGTGATTGATTGAACGACCGGACGTGCCCCGCCACGTTCCACTCTAATAAACTGCGCTATCTAGATCAAATCTGATGAACGGAAGTTCGATATCTATTAATACGACAGTTATTCCATATCTTGAGATATGAGGAACGTTTTAATGACACCAAGGTGTGAATTAGCTTAATGCTCTGTCATCAAGTTAACGGGGGCATAAACATTCCGTGCTGAATTTAAAGGTGTTTGGGAAATCACTGTTATCATATATATAAAACTCAGAAAATGCACGAACTTAAATGGCGTACATCTTGTCACTTGGGCATGAGGGGGTCCCTTGGAATAAATTGCATACAAAGGTGCACATTGGAACATTTCTCACAAAAGTTGATACCAGTGACTATATATTGAAACGTGTTTATTCATACGTTCGCAATGTGAATACGTCGTTTTTCTGTTTGATTCGGTAACGCTAAATCTCGGCTTAAACCGACGATGTCCTGTCGGCAAAACTATATGTGTTTGTAACCACTCTTCTCTAGCTCTACTCTCTGAAATGACTCAATCGTTTCAACGACTGCTAAAATTGGTGCTCAAAACTTTTTGAGGTTCAAGATTGAACCAAATCAGACGTGTTCACGATGTAGAAGAAAGGTGCATCGAAATGTCTGTTTATGGCGAGGTCTTTCGTCTGGCTCCAACCTTCATTAACCACTATGGTGCGTGGCACCAGTACCTACTTATCCACTTCTGCCTACAGGTCAACATTTTCATTAAACAGGAAACTTAGTTCATTGTGTGGAGTACCCCTTATCCAGTTTTCATAATATCCTATTCAGTATCTTCTTTCCGTGCGCATCTTCGCCAGAATGCCCTTTATGAACTGTCAAATGACATAGAAAGACGCCATGAATACGCAGAGTACTGTTGACAAAATGAGCGCAAAATTACAGGACAGGCTACGCAGTGTTTGTGATTGAATGACTGGCCGTCGCGTTCCACTCTGATAAATCCTTGTACCTAGATCAAACAAAATATTCAGAAATGTTTACGTTGATAATACTGTCGAACTTTAGTCTAAACAATGCACTCACCAATTTTTCAGCCAATCGGTTCGAGGTCTACGTAACGATTTCAAGGCGGCTGAAAAATAGCATATGACTTCAATCGGCTGCCTCAGTACGCTACAATACATGTTCGTAAAGTTTTCAAAGCTGAAAGGCTCAAATAAGTCCTATATTTTTAGTTTATAAAACACGGATACCTTAGAACATTTTCGGCTCGCCAACCAAAGTTACAGGAAATACGAGTCGTGTGAAAGTAATTTCAAAAGAAGAAAAACAAGGGTGTACAAATATATACAGTAACTACGCCTAAAGGATCGAACGCGTGATTGGATTTAACCAAGAATATGGTCATACTTGGGGATTGTCCACAGGTGTACTGAGTATAATGGAGTTCATTGCTTACTTTTAGAATACTAGGCCCGTCAGAAGTGGGGATATCACGTTGTTCCAATAGATGGAATCTCCTTTCAGACTTGTAATATTATGAAGGTGATACACTTTATGTGATCACGTCATTAAACCATTTTCACGATTTATCGCCAAAGCGTGTCGACGATTCGCCAAATTAGCACTGTTCGATGAAGCTCGGTGGTTATTTTTAGAACACTGTTTTTGTTTTTCATGAAAATATGCGTGACTTTGGTTTGCTGTATTAAAATGTGTCGTTGTGACTTATCAGGTGTTCTGAAGACGGCATCCACTTCTCGCCAGGCGTACGTTTTATATGCAACGATGCCAGGGGTCGAAATAGATTTTTGCCAGCATGCACACTGTGAATGTAAGGTTTTTGCATCAGCATGCATCAGCTTCTCAGTACCTGCACACTGACAGAGCTACAACAGGAGTTTACATCAAAAGATATCCCCAAGTCATTTTTCCCACAATCCCGTGCGAGGTCTTCTTGTCGGATTCATCGAGTACGATCCACGAAATGTGGGGTAATATTACTTTTCGGCTGGGCATGCTAAAAGAGTATCGCTTTTAAGAATTAAGACTTGTTCGATCTGAATTGACACGTTGCTTTAAACTTTCAGTCAGTTAATTTATTTTGATTTAAAAATAAACTATATAAATTTTGTTTGCTTAAATGACCAAATTTGCCACATGATTTAACCGTTTCTGGACATGAAGATCAGCATGTGATACGTACACTGTGTAGTTTGCTCCGGCCATTTATCTGCACCAAGGAAATATGGACATGCGTAGTACAGTGTGAATGTGGGTATTCTGGGTACCAGTGTATTTTTGTTACTTCTTGATGCCACATCACTCTCAAAAAATGCTGTTCAACCTGTCCATAACTTGTAAACCACGCCATGCAACATTCCTCGATCCAAAAGACTCAAAGACGGAAACCAGCGAAATAGTTGCACTTCGTATTCCGAGAATCACGCGTTTCTGAGAACTTACCCAAGGTAAATATTGAGACCCGGCGTATGTGGGAATGGGCTTTCTTTTGGAAGTGCTCCCTTCATTCTTTTTCATGTGTGCAGTCTAGACATGGTTCATAAGTAGGGGGTTTTAGAGCGCGTTAACTGGGTCACCTTGCATTGAACACCGTTGCAACGCAGTCATAGTCCGACCAGAATTGAACGAACTTTAGTAACCTGATAGCGTAATTTACTTGCATGTACTGTACTTCTTCCTTGCGTGAAATTTGTATACAGTGATGGCCGAAACGTAGGTTTTGAGCTAATTTTGTTTTGAATTTCTTCGTGTGGATCAATAAGTCGATAATCAGAAATCTACTCAGCTTTGTACGTGCTGGTTGGGAACTTAGAAAAAAACGATCGAAAGTGGTGAATATTGACTCAATCTTCCTTGAGACTTTTGAAAAATTTCTTCCGCAGATTAAGTTAATACTGTGATCCACCTTTGTGGAAATAAATCAAATTGACTCTATATCTTTTGGCAATGTTCCATTAAAGCAGGGACGATACCATTCAAGCCATAGCTTCCACTACCTGGCAAAAAAGATGCAAATGTAGCGCTGTGTTTCATTACTCCAATCACCCAACCCGCTGTGTTGGGATGCATATGATGTTACAAACTAAACGGTGACCGGAGATTGAGCAGGAAAACTTAGCTGCACGACTGCACTTTGTGAAGGGCGCCGTTATATCGAATCAGAGAGCTAGGATTCTACAGGTGAAAGAACGCAAAGCCTTTGCAAGATTCCAGGATTCTTGAAGGCGCCATCGAACAAATAAAATTGACCACGGCAAGGCAGCGCATGCACAATGATGTGCGCCAATATTGTTTGCCCTAGAGTTAAGAACATTGATTTCTAAAACAAAATTGGTTGTTACTGTTTGACTGTTAGTGGCAAATAATGTTTCCTAAATGTCTTAGAAATCGTAGGTTGTAAAAAAGCAACCCAATCGAAAAGTACTTTTATTTACATGATCTTCCAAAGAGTTTAAAAAATTAGATGTGTCTGTCTGTTTTTATTGTCAATCGATTAACCGTCGGTTACTCGCAAGTAATCATTATGATGTATGCGAGTCACGAGTGAGCCACTTAGGGAAGAAACACATTACCGTTGATGAGAATTTTACACCCTGCGATTTTAATCTGATCAAACACGTCGACTCGGCGACGTTTATTACTAATTTATGGTAACGAGGGTCGGAGAGTCCTGATAAAGCGTGACACTGTTGACCCCAGCTCTCGAAAATTCTCGCAAACAGATTGAGGTGAACAACTGTGGACGTAATCTATTTATGAAGTCTGGCCTCTCTCTGATCAGATATCCCTCATTTTCGAGCTCCCTTCCTACAAGTTAAAAAACACTGTGATCAATTCCATTCAATTTAAAATGAACAATAAGGATCTCTCTCTTAAAATTCTGTTCTACTGCTTTTTTAATTATCAAGGCAAGTATGTTCATTTTTCAGGCGTACCTTAGTTTACCTAACAACATCTACTGTTACGATGAGGAGACTCTACAGTGCTGAATCGTAGCAATAATGCCATACTTCGTAGGGATAGATTCTTACATCACTTCATATCATTAAGGTAGAGTGCGCATCGGGACCAGATCACATTTTTATAAATATTTTCTGATCTACCATCTATAGGGCTCATTTTAAAGCTTTACTGTGTTAGTTTTTTCGAAAAATCGAATATTTTTATTTCTCCCCATTGGGATGACTCAGGGATGGCGGCCATTTTGAATTTCAAATATCGGCAATGGTTCCGAACTATGCACGGTGACACCTCAATTGTTTATTGATTTTGTAAGAGTGCAGTTGAAAGTTTCATTGAGGAAAATCAATGCAAAAGTTTGAGTCTTTCTCTTTCGTGGCGCGTACTCTGACTGTGTTTGTATAGTGTATATAGCTTAAGATGACCTTCAGCTATACACACTGTAACACGATTGGAACAAATTTGGGATAATTGGATTTTCATATTTCTCAAATTTCTCAAAAGTGTTAGGTGCCGTATAGCTGAATGTTGCGATATTACAAAATACTCATTAAAGCAAGTATGTAACTGAAAAAGAAAAGTAGATGAGGTTACATTTGAAGATTGAATCGACATTACTTCATCATCCAATTATCCCGAATTAGTTCCAATCGTTTTCTATACAAACACACACACTTTAGATCTGAGAATTCATAAAAAACACTATTTATATATTATTTTTTATCAATTTGGTGAATTTCTATTTTATTACTTTCATCTGTCTATTGTTAAATGATCTAATGATTAATTGATTAATTATTACTCATTAATATAATCGTTGTATAATTAATAATGTATTTATTTATTATTTACTTTTACATAACGAACAACTAACGCTTGTGATTTGTTATTCACATTTAACTCCAGTATAGCACTGTATGAACACTATAATATTTACAAAAAGGAAGAAATAACAATAAAACTGACAATTCTGCAAAACAGAAACATCATTCTCCATAAATTTCTCCCGATAAAGTGTGAAACGACGTTTTTACTGCGATATGAGCCCATAATGGTATTAACCAACAGAGTCGATCTCATATTTTCGTCATAGATACTGAAGCGTTGCGCCAAGATTAAAATTTACGATGAGTTTAAAAGCAGCGGTTCGCAAGAGCAGCGGAGCGCCTCATATAAGCTGTTTAACATTTTCGCTGAAAAGGGACAAACGAAATCGGATTTTATTTGAATTATGAGTTATATTAAAAGCTCAAACGAAATTAATATTACTACCAGACGTACATCAAACATGCTGGAAGAATCGGCAGGCAGACGGTCATAAACAAATCAAAGGTTTCTTCGCTAATATTACCCGATTTAGTTTTAAAAGCATCAAGGCGAGTATGCATTCAATTTTTGAAACGGAAGGAATATCATTATCTATAACTTGTCATGATTTGCATCTTTGTATATTCTTATAGGAGGCGTCTGGTCACCAGCTTAAACATTTACTTCAGCAATATAAAGAGAAGAAGTAAATAATCGGCTAAAATCATGTAAAATGAAAGAGGGCTTAAAATAGATTATCCGTTATTATATAGGGCCATGGGCCATATAAGTTCCGATTCGCTGAAAATGCCCATAACTAGGGATTGAATCACCCATTATATCTCTGTCAGATAAACATAATACAGACAATGTATCCGATAAAAGTATTTTAATTGATAAGAGCAAAGGTCCTTGACAAGCTAAGAAGAAAAGACTTCTTAATGAACCATTACCATTATTGAATCAAATTTCATCAGATCTGTCTGACACGACGAGAGAAATGTTTTCTAAAAGCCATATCAACAGCACTGAACAAGACTCCACCATAGAATTATCAAAGGCGAGTGATTTCTGAAGCAGCACGGATTTTCTAGTGAGCGAACTCGTTAAAAGAGAAATGCCTGTACAAAGGATTAGAGGCATATCTTTCAGGTGTGTTCGAATACAGTAAAACTGAAATAGGTCGATAATTTGATACGTCGTAAACGCCGCTACAGTCTTTTAAAAGTGCAGTATTTAAACCTGCAGAACATTTGAAAAAAAACCCCGATTATTCTAAGCTAATATTAAACAGCAATGCCACGTACGGGTCAGCAATGACGGAGGTCAACATCCTCAGAAGTTTCCATTTTATGTTATCTGCACAACTGGATTTTGCTGTTAAATTACGCTGTGTACACAAACTCTCTACTGCCCGTATTTTTGGGTGGTATGCATCACACTACACCGTTGCGCATGCGTAAAACTCTACTCACTTGAAGCAAACTCTCTTGCCAATTAAGGTTTTTCTCTGAACCATCGGCATTGGATAAATCAAAAAGTAACTAGGTTTCACTCAAGGCTCTTCGCAAAAGATCTCGAAGTCCGTTTCTCGACACGAATCAACATAGTTTTCTTTTTGTATCTCGCCATTCTGTGTCGATTTGATTGACCTAAAGTAGAATAGAAAGCATGGTTAAACACATGTTTAAGATGTGTAAAAAGCTCAAAAAGTGTTAAATCTCGAACAAGTCAACTTACGTGACCAATCAAAAGATCGGACAACAGAAGATAACGGTGTTAAGGTGGCCAGTGTCAATCAGGTCACAGGGGTTCGCTAAAACATCAGTCGATCGCAACAGGATATTATGTATCGAGTGTCTTTGCTTTTGTCCTCAATCTGATCCCAATATACGTAAAATATAGAACTACTCCTTTTAATTCAATTTCAGCTTCATTCAGTTTTCTACGTTATATATTATATGTACTTGGGAAATCTACACCACGTTTTATTGGTTTTGCTATATTTAAGGTAGTATGTGCTTGGAAAGTGAAAGACTTAAACTTTCGCTCAAATTTTCCTCAAGGAATCTTTCAATCGTTAACTTTCAAAATCAAGAATAAAAATCGGGGGTCACCGTGCAAATTTTAGTACTAGAGAAACAAATCACCCAAGATTTACCGATATTTGAAATTCAAAATGGCTGCCATTCCTGTGTTAACTCTATGGAGAAAAATAACATCTTCGATTTTCAAAAAACTAAGACGGTGAAAGTTTTTCTCATTCAAAGGGCTTCAAAATGAGCCCCCATAGGCGGTACTAGATCAGAAAAGAATTTGAAAAGTTTGAAAGTCCAAACATCTGTCTCCGTGGCGCATTCTCCCAAATGAGACGTTTATGACAACTTGAAGAAGGACGATTCATCTAGAAGATGAGAGAAATGGTCTAATAACTTTTTAAGAGATCTGTTTTACTGTTTTGTACCTCTGCTTCTTTGATTATTTGTGATCAATAAATATGTAAGGATTACAATGTTCATGTGTTATATTGGCATGGAATAATTGCATTGTGTAGCAATAAATTGAAAATGCTCCATATTTGGATGCCCGTTCAAAGGGTAAAGTCACCTACGTGCGGAGACTTACTATGACATTTTAGCAACCCCTTGTGGGCATACGTCTTTCTGTATCACCAAATGGGATCGCGAAAAGAGGAGTCTCTCCAAGTCCGTTGTCATTAAATACAGTGTACAAAACCTTCGTTGTCTACGCTACCCTGTCCTTTGTATAAGGTTTAATGGCTGAGACCATGCTTTTCCTTAATTGAATATGACGTCAAAACTGGCTAAATAATCATTTCCATTCTGCGAATAAAGGTTTTCAAATACTACCGCATGCTGGCAGTGGGCAGTTCTCCTTGAGATGTTCATTGGTAATTTGTTTTCATATTTGAGAATTCCTGCGGACATATATCAAACACCCTGCAGTTTCGACATTTCTAGGCCTCTAATTGTCTCAGTTCATCGCTTTGGTGCTGAATGCCATCATTTTTAAGGTCGCCAAGGAACTTCAAAATGTAGGTTCTAATTTCCCCGGGGAACTTCACACGCGCACTTGACATCTCCAGGACGCAGAAAATTTAGAATTACACGGCATTCAAAGTCACTTAGTCTTCATAGCGAGCAACAGTCTCAAGTGTAACATTGCCCTTCTACCAGTTGTACAATAATGTTAATTAATATCTTATTTTTCTCGCAAGCGAATTCGGTGAGTTGCTGTTTCAACGTCATGGTGACCCCAAGATGTCAATTCTACTTATCGGCTCCATTGAAAGTTCTGACAATGTACATTTGTAAAGCATTGTGGGACTGATTTCCTTGCCTTGCACTGCCACCTGTGGAGTGAAAATTGGACATGAAGAGCATTCTGACCAGTAACCCAAGAGCTAGCGAATGCAGCAAGTGGGATATCCCACGATTCAGTGTGATTGGCACTCCCTGAGACCTCATTTTAGCGGGTCAGAGCGACAAATCTTTCGGTAAGCGGAATACCATTGGTGAGATTTTTCTAAAGATATCGGCTAACATATTGTCGGTATTCGTATCTTTCTAAATGCCATCCTTAACGTCTTTGCAAAATAATCATTTCTGCTCGAATAAGGTAGCAAGCCATCTGAACTACTTTGCAATAAACCAGGGGGTCCTACATTGTAGTTACACCTGGGTCGTCAAAGAAACAGGAGTGTATAGATTTTTGTGCATTGTCATTACAAAAGAAATCTGCATGTGAAAAATTGCCCTATGTATCTATACCATTGTCGTTGGCAACCTTACGTAGAAAAACAAACACAACATTGTAACAAACACACTTTACATTTGATATCTACCCTGTCGCTTACCAGCGAAATTTTCGACCCTTATTTACCTGATATTTGTACGCTTACAATTTGAAATGAAGGTACAAATAGAAAGTTGAAAAATAACAATATTTGCACCACTATGTCCACTTGTAAAAATCAGATAGAATTGTGGGAATTATCACATGTGTCGGGGAGATCTTCCCTGCTATTTCGTATACACATAAAATTCGAACAAGATAAAAACAGCAACTGTTTTGTCGCGCTGTAATCCTCAAGAGATGAGCAATAAAATGTTATGGATCGTTTTGTGGGATAGTATACGTGGAGGAGTTGATAAAACTGAATTAATCACTCTTTATTTGTTTAGGATTCCAACGTCCTGAGAAAGATCTCTCGCGATACGCTGCTCACCGCCTGGCTCAAACGCAAATTGTATCACATCATCAAATTCGTCGTCGCACAGTCACGTGACGCCCGAAGATAAATTTATGCAGTTCTTTTGCTGCTGAAGGGGCCGAAACCGTGTTCACATCTTCAGTGGTCGAATCGGAGAAACGTAAAGAGTTTATCTTTCGGTTAGGTGCGACACCGTACAGATTGGTCTTATTTGCAATTTTTTATGGAGATGCCTTTCGTGCATCAGCGTCGCTAACTCAACATAAAGCAACATTAACGTTTGTATGGTTCGCAAGTGAGAACAGACGAACGGTGAGGGCCTACCAATGGTACCAAACATTTCTTCTCTTATACCGTGACATCGATGAGTCTCAGCCGGGTACAGCGCTAAGCAAGAAGCAAGAAGCAAGTTACAGGATGGAGTATGAGTACAACTGGACCAACTGGACCAACTTGACCGCGGAACAGTTAAAGCAACTCGAAGCTGAAATCCTGGCATACAGAGCATCGCTGCAGGAGAAAAACGGATTGGCTGCCTCCGACTCGGTTCTGCCTACCGAGAGCTTTCAACAATTGGAACTCCCGTTGAACTGGAGAGTAGGACTCATATGTGCATTCAGCGTAAACATCGTGCTGTCAACTATCGGTAATATCATTGTCATCACGGTGTTGCTTTTCAGCAAGCGGCAGCAGTCGGAATTGAACTTGTTTCTGATAAACTTGGCTCTTGCCGACCTCACCATGGCCATATTCTGTATGCCCTTCACCTTCAGCACTATCATGTACGGTCATTGGATATTCAGCACCGCAATGTGTCCAGCTGTGATCTTCTTTCAGCAGGTATGGTTACTGCAATTTACACTTGAACCAATTTGTGAGGAATGCGTCGATTGTTGACGTTAATTACCAACTAATATGTCGAGCGTGATAAATGTTTTTTTTTTATTGGAGTGCTCGGTAAGGCAAAGGGAACGCATCTCGGCGGGGAAAAAGTTTTGAACATATTAAAGCCCCGAGGAGAGTGTCCAACGAGAGATAGCAATGCAGTCTGGCGTGAAAGTCTCTCAAGTAGAAACCAAGCCAGTCCGTTACTTTTAAGTTAAATGCTAAAAGTCAAGATGACGAAGGCGGTCGTTCGTCTTAATATAGTCTTGACAATGAGCGTGAAACTTTAAATTAACGGATATAATCGGTTTCTGCTTTAAAACTGTTCTATTTTACATGCATAAGTAAATATGTGTATATGTATGTATGTATGTATGTATGTATGTATGTATGTATGTATGTATGTATGTATGTATGTATGTATGTATGTATGTATGTATGTATGTATGTTCATACTAAAATACATGATTTCCAATTGTTTGTGTATATCTATATCTGTCTATCTGTTTTTCTGTGTAATATGTCTACTATATACCAATATCTTTCTTGTGGGGGGGCTCATTTTGAAGCGTAACTAAAGTTTTTAAAGGCTTATTTTTGTGAAAATCGAACATTTCATTTACATTTCTAATAGACTTAATGGCAGCCATCTTGAATTTCATATATCGATAAAATTTATGGTAATTTGTTTCCACAGTATCAAAATGTGCGCGATGATCCCTGATTTTTTATCCATGATTTTGAAAGAGAATAGTTCGATGTTTCCCTCATGAAAGTTTAAGCACAAATTTAAGACTTTCAATCTCGAGGTGCACCACATTGATAAAATCGTTCATAAAATGTTGAATGGAGCGTCTTTGGATGTTGGAATTCCAACCACATCTGTATAATTGCGTGCAATTACCATCAGCCTTGATGTGGAACTGACTTTGTTATGAATCGCGAGGTGTTGGTTTTGATAGCATTATCAGTGAGACTGAAGTAGTTTTTAAAATCGGTCTCATCAAGTGTAGCTCTGGTTTCTTAATGGCACCAGGCTTCCCAGAAACTTACAGGTAGACCTGCCCCGTAATGTTCATGCACAGACGGTTGTACTTCCTTTCTTAAGATTAGTGTGTGATTTGTTAATACTTGGGTCATATTTTCCGTGTGGGCGTGGTTCACTTTCACTCACTTTAACGGTATTCCTGTTGAAAGTTTATTTCTAGAGGTTTTGATTTCTTCGGGGAAGTCTTGGTCGGGGAGACGTAGTACCTTTTCCCCATGTTAGACTGCATCCATTTACACTCAATTGTAAAGGAACATTTCTAAAGCATGTAATAAGAAAATAGCGAAGCTCCGGTAGTAATAGGCTCTCAACGTCTCCGAGGGTTGAAAATAAATGAAAGGATACACGATGTTTGTCTACGATTTATCTCAAAAAGTAAGATAGGGGAACAAATCTTTCACATCAAATTTCTTGTCTACTCCCTCATACCAATACAACATATGAACTTGTGAAGAAAATGATAATATTTTGACTACACTTGCGTAGTCATCTGCCATAACCACGTGACGTTTTCATTTATTTTTCGGTTGAATTTTGAAATTAAACTTCCATCGATGTGGCAGATCGAAATTTTTACACTCAACTCTCACGCGAAGATAATAAAAAGTCTCACAAAGTGGTTCTGTTTGGCAAATTATGAGACCTTGTGCTGTAGTTTCGTCTCCCATTCGGAGGTTTGTTGACCCAAAGACCTGACTGCGTGCACGTAGACTCGCAACTAATCATGACACGCACGTACAATTCACGGAATTTCGTCCAGACTTTCAGTTAAGATATCGAAGTTGCCGTGACATGAATATTTCTCATTCATGACGATGAAATACAACCAGAAAATGAAAATACAGAGTTGAACGCCAGCATACTTCAAAGTAAAAAAAAACCCAAATATTTCACGGCAACTCAACGCTGGTGACAATGTTTCAGCGTATGTGTATACATTTGGCCTAAACTCGGACTCCGAAAGCATTTCGTTGAACTGGTCTTTTAACTTCGAGTGTTTTTTTTTGCCCGCTGGAATGACAACGTCCTCGACAGATATATATATATATATCTTTATATATATATATATATATATATATATATATATATATATATATATATATATATATATATATATATATATATATATATATATATATATATATATATATATATATATATATACATACGGGTTATGTGATAAAGACAATATTACGGTATCTTTTTTAAAGATAGCGTAACTTAGCTTGAGGGGAAATTCTCGGTTAATGTTATCTTTGAATCATGTATAACTTTGCTGGAGGTACTATACACCGGGCGATCTTGTTGCTTTTATCATCAACCATATCGACGTCTAAATGATCGACAACTTGCCTACGGCATAAGATATCAACACAAAGGTAGTTTAGCAGTAGAAACGCAAAACCGTTTTAGTAAACTCCATTTATTTTGCGAATACATAGTAAACTCTTGGCCAGTGTGTGTGATAAGTATATAATTCCTTGATTGTTTTTCGTGAACTTCGAAAGGTTCTCGTGACGTAATAACCGTGTCACCACGAGTCGAAGGCGACGGGTGACGTGAACATTATATCACTTATATCTTCCGTATTCGTTCGTTTTGATACGAAGAAAATATTAATATATTTATACATTTATATCGTACATATATATATATCATATATATATTTATATATATATCAATATATATATATATATATATATATATATATATATATATATATATATATATATATATATATATATATATATATATATATATAATGTTTCTCGTACATATATAGTGTGTACGGGAGAGACAGATAAACAGAGAATACAACAATTACTTGCCAGTGTTAGTCATTGTGTCACAAGGCACTTACAGAAGACAAGGATCCTTTATGTACCGAAGGATAAGAAGTTTATACCCACTTGATAAGTCGGTATATATGTGTTCACATTTTAATTGTACATAAGTACATTGACCGAACCCCACAAACTTATCTCTATTTACACCTCATCGGTCATCACACATTGGTCTACATGTGACATTATTATACGCATGAACAGCTCTGTGGAGAATCTGAAACGGATAGTATCTTATCTGTCACGCGACGAATAAACACCTTTCGGTATGAAATGGAAAAACTTGTCAATTACATGGCATTAACATAACATAAACGTATGCATTATTGAAATTATTCGCGCCGCTACAGATTGTTTCTCATTGAAAATTAAAACACAAAGCAAGCTGATCCTGAACAAGCTGGTCGTATTTAAATTCTCCTGAGTAAACATCGAGTGGCATCAAATGTTTGACCAGTTTAGCCTCCACCACCCCCAAAAAATAATTTCATCGAGTGATATGGTTATTATGATGCTCGAGGTACTGTTTTTATCGTGAAAAAGTTTTCTGTCTCACGGGTTTACTCGAACGATGTCATCGGATGTAAACGTAACACAATAATGTTATCAATTTTCATCCCTGCATAACCAAGCAGGAAAACATAAACAGTAAAAACCACTGTACTATGAAATGTTAGATATGAGTGTCATTAGTGTAGTATCAAAACGGAAATAAAAGTATCAGATGTTGTTCTATATCCTCTATAGTTCAGTTACGTATATCGTAGCATTGTCTTTAAGAGGGGGAGGGGGAAGTGCAAGGAAAAGTAAAAATATGCCACATATATACCAACGATCTGATCATTCTGTTCAGCTTGTAGCGTGAACCATCTATTGTGATAACATCTGATCAAACGAAGCTATTTCAAAAGGTCAAAGAATCATAGATATCTAATTTGCTCTTTTACTTGGCCTAGGCAAACAACGTGTTTTTCCATTTTGACGTGAACATTATATCACTTATATCACCCGTATTCGTTCGTTTTGATACGAAGAAAATATTAATATATTTATACATTTATGTTGTACATATGTATATTATATATATATTTATATAATATTATATATATATATAATATATATATATATATATATATATATATATATATATATATATATATATATATATATATATATATATATATATATATATATATATATATAATGTTTCTCGTACATATATAGTGTGTACGGGAGAGACTGATAAACAGAGAATACAACAATTACTTGCCAGTGTTAGTCATTGTGTCACAAGGCACTTACAGTAGACAAGGATCCTTTATGCACCGAAGGATAAGAAGTTTATACCCACTTGATAAGTCGGTATATATGTGTTCACATTTTAATTGTACATAAGTACACTGACCGAACCCCACAAACTTATCTCTATTTACACCTCATCGGTCATCACACATTGGTTTACATGTGACATTATTATACGCATGAACAGTTCTGTGGAGAATTCTGAAACGGATAGTATCTTATCTGTCTCGTGACGAATAAACACCTTTCGGTATGAAATGGAAAAACTTGTCTATTGCATGGCATTAACATAACGTGATAAACGTATGCATTATTGAAATTATTCGCGCCGCCTACAGATTGTTTCTCATTGAAAAGTAAAACACAAAGCAAGCTGATCCTGAACAAGCTGGTCGTATTTAAATTCTCCTGAGTAAACATCGAGTGGCATCAACTGTTTGACCAGTTTAGCCTCCACACCCCCCAAAAAATAATTTCATCGAGTGATATGGTTATTATGATGCTCGAGGTACTGTTTTTATCGTGAAAAAGTTTTCTGTCTCACGGGTTTACTCGAACGATGTCATCGGATGTAAACGTAACACAATAATGTTATCAATTTTCATCCCTGCATAACCCAGCAGGAAAACATAAACAGTAAAAACCACTGTACTATGAAATGTTAGATATGAGTGTCATAAGTGTAGTGTCAAAACGGAAATAAAAGTATCAGATGTTGTTCTATATCCTCTATAGTTCAGTTACGTATATCGTAGCATTGTCTTTAAGAGGGGGAGGGGGAAGTGCAAGGAAATGTAAAAATATGCCACATATATACCAACGATCTGATCATTCTGTTCAGCTTGTAGCGTGAACCATCTATTGTGATAACATCTGATCAAACGAAGCTATTTCAAAAGGTCAAAGAATCATAGATATCTAATTTGCCCTTTTACTTGGCCTAGGCAAACAACGTGTTTTTCCATTTTAAATGCCTTTTAAGTTAGTAGTTAGGAATTTTTTAATTTTTTTTTTGACATTTAGCAAAATCATTTAAAATGGAAAAACACAGAGTCGAGGAATGTTAAATACAGAAGGTTGCATTATCGAAAGCAGAAATAGTTATTGGTTTAACTTCATTTCTTGTTATTTTAAAGGGCCAGTAATGCTAACTTTTGACATTTTTTCCACCATTGTTGTTTTGAATGTCAACCACAATTTCTTGTTCTACTCCCCAAGGCATTTTGATATACACCGTATTCAGCTTGTCAACTCAGCCACACCGTATTCAGCTTGTCAACTCAGCCAATACATATGTAAACTGCGTTATTATTGTCGATGCGTGAATTCTGGTCCTGACTAGAATTCAAATGTAAAGAAATAAAACACAGTGCAGTTTACAGATATAGATGCTATGCTGACAAATTAAGTAGTGGGTGTTCCAATATTGTTTTTAGAGAAGAATAAGAAGTTGCAATGGACGTAGAAAACAAAATAATGAAAAATCTTCAAAAGTTACCATAAATGGCTCTAAACACAACTGTATCCATTCTTTGATATGCCAAACAATTGATTAATGTGTGTGATCAATAAGAGACGCTGTCTGGCATGAACTCTTGCAGAGTCGCAAATACTTATACAGACCTGTTCAAGATGGCATTCATCAAGTTAACTCTATGTCTTGCTGTCTTGGGCAAAATAATGATTTAGCTTCAAAATCCGACTCATCTGACGGCTAAGAGTGGACTTCAGTTCTGGGTCAAGTTGTGGACAAGCAATGGTTTGCTCTATTTCACCCTCGGCTAATAAAATTTATGATAATCTTATAAGCTTACTGTACTCTCACGCAACATTATTAATTATCAAATTGCATGTTGACTGTCTTGAATCTTCTTGACTGAAAACTCCACCTCCAAATGCAGGCAGTAAAAACTTTCAACTTCAAAACAACAGCTCGCCGTTGGGTTTTATAATGTAAAAACAGGGGCATCACTCATTCTATTTGAACTTTTCTCGCCCTGATTCAGACATTTATTTTCATCCACTGTGAATCTATAGACGTACTGTACTTGTTGGCCGAATGAAGCAGCTCAGCAGCTCATTCTGCTAACACGCCTGGAGTCATTCTACCACACATATAACATCTTTTGTGAAATAAATAATGTGTGGCTCAGTGGGACTCATATCTCGCTAACGTGACAACCCATGGCCTTTCACGCATCCGTTTCCTCATAATCTATCGCAGGAAATATAGTACATTTTCATTGCTGCCGTGATCTTATTTATTTAACACAACATCAAAATGAAGAAAACATATCGCATTCAAGGAGAAGATAATCATTGTGTTTGACGGTAAAGAAAATCTTAAAATTTAATGCCACTCTGCTCAAATAAAGACTAATCACAAAAGGATAGTTGCAGGATACATAATTAATTATATCAAGATACTATGTTAATATCGCCAACACAGGGCCGTTTGTGAGACAAATTAGAATCAATATCTGTCAAACTTTTAACAATAATCCCAATATGGCATGAATGATGTGCCAATGTCTATTCATTTTGCGATGCCATTCCATATGAGGATATAAAATGATGATGAAGTTAATAGAATACCTGTACCAGAAGTGAACTGAATGTGCTCACGTGGTTTACAACAGGTTCATTACATCGTAGTACGCTTCACAGAACAATCAGATATGTGTCAGATCATGGTATGTACAGGTTTCATCAACTTTAATTCACTTAATTAACTTGACACTGTTCAGTGCTTCATGCGACAGTTATATATTTATCAGATCAATATCTGATGCAGGTTTCACCAAATTTGGTGCCTTAATTTCAGAGTTATATCACTAAGTATAAAGTTAACTAAAAATGCAAATGAACCTTTTATTAACTTCACACTACTAATGCTTCTCAACACAGTCAGATCTCTGTCGGATCAGTATCTGCAGCAGATTTCATCAAATTTGGTGCAGTCATTTCGGAGTTATATGACTAATTACAAATTTTCATTGAATATGCAAATGAGCCATTTATTAACTTGCCACTGCTCAGTGCTTCTTGTGACAATTAGATATTTATCAGATCAATATCTGAATCAGGTTTCACCGAATTTGGTGCCGTAATTTCAGAGTTATATAACTAATTACAAAGTTCATTACATTTACGAATGAAGTACACTACTCAATGCTTCCCAACACAGTCAGGTCTCAGTCGGATCAGTATCTGCAGCAGATTTCATCAAATCTGATGCAGTTATTTCTGAGTTATATGACTAATTTCAAAACTTCATTAAATATGCAAATGAGCTATATATGAACTGGAAACTGTTAAATGCTTCTCAGTACAATAAGATGTACATCAGATCAATATTTTTTGCAGGTATCATCAAATTTTGCAAATGAGTAGATAATTGACATGACACTCACAGCATCATCATAATATTTTGAGATTGTCATCTGTGAAAAGTTTCATGAAATTTTATGCAGTATTTCTTGATATATATCGACACTGTCATTACTGTCTCCATAGGAACCATTATATGAAAAAATATATATTTCATAAACCCATTAATATGCAAGCCACACTAACCAAAATGTAATCAGCTCTTGCCAGTAGCATATGGTACCTGTGTACCGAATCTGACTTGAATCCATTCAGGCGTTTTTGAGTTATCGTGTAAACAGACACACAGACAGACAGACACATACACGGGCAGACAGACAGACATCACATCACAGATAATCCATTTTTAGCTAACGTGTTCACACACGTGAGCTAAAAATGGATTGTCTCTTAATCTTGCTGGAATCTTTATTATGGGATGTTAAAAAAGATTTTCCGTGCTCTTGAAAGAAATAGTTGCTACTTTTTATTCAGTCGTCGTTTAATTTTTTCTGAATACCCAATTTCAGATACTACGGCGAGTAACATCCCATAACATTTTTTGCGATCTTCACGTTTAAAGTTCAACGGTCATCTTAATAGAATGGCTGCCATGCAGTCGCATTGGATCACGTTTCAAAACAAACTGGCACACGTGTGTAATACATGCTGCGGTAATCTTGTGCCAGGTTTAGAAAAAAAATGAACAAGATGTGTTTTGACGGACGTTTTTCGATTGACGCGCGGAAAAATGGATGTTCTCCAGCCCGGAGGGGACGAGTAGGACTCGGCCTTGCCATTTGTCTTCGCTATGCGGAATGTGGATAAAAAGGAAAAATATAAGGGACAATAAAAACAAAAACAAAAAAAAGAAACAGTTGTCGTGATATTGAGGTCATTCTTATTCACTAGAGATTGTTTTCGATTGAAATTCAATTCAAAAGCCACGTGGAATGAGTTTTTTTATGTATTCAATGTGCATTTATTCCAATATCAATAGTTGGCCCCTTTTACACAAGGCTGATACCGCGCGCATAGTCGTGGACATTATCATAGCCGTGATAAAGAACCTTGAACACTTACCCTGTTCACCCTGGCATCTGAAAGACTAGTGACAACATTATGATAAATATCCTATTCGTCATGGCCTGTCTAGTAGATATTAAGGTAGTATGCGCCTTGTGAAAGACTTAAACTTTTGCTCCGACTTTCCTCAATGAAACTTAAAAGCATTATCTTTCATAATGAAGAGCAAGAGTTAGGGATCAACGTGTAAAGTTTGGTACTAGAGAGAGAAGCACTTGAATAACCAAACATTTACCTGTAACGGCCGCCATCCATGTGTGAAAGGTATACTGTCACCTGTTCCAATTTTGCCACAGTTGTCATGGAAAGAGAAAATCTAACCAATCACAGATTTTAAGCGTGTGGCCGCTTTTTAAAAACAGCGCCCTCACATGGGCATTTTGAATACCATGGAACGCCCCTTTGACCATATATGGGCATATTTAGATTACAGGTGACTATATACCTTTAACTCTATTGTGAAAGTAAATTTTTCGATTTTCGAAAAACGTAGTTTATATACTCCAAGAGCTTTAAAATGAGTCCCTCCCCACAAGTGGTAGTAGACCAGAAAAGAATTGTACAAATCTAAGAGAACGAATATCTATCGCCTATAGGTGCATTCTACCTTAAATGCATTATAACACAATGGGACAGGTATGTAAACACAAAAGCGCTATTGATCCATGAGGCTGAGCTAGTATGCATCCAGTGAGTACAGCTGAATAACCAAATTAATTATGCTATCGGTTATAACAGTCGACATCGATAAAGCATGTATATATATATACATGACGGTACGCATATGGAAGGATTCCTATGGGCCGACCAGGCAGGCAAGTTGTTCGCAATCCTGTACCTTATTTGAAAGCGGGAAGACTTATATTATGACAATGTGCTGAGGAAAGGGTGGAAGGACAATTTTTTAATATCAACGGATGGGACATTTTTTATTACTCCAAGAGCGCAGGCGTGGAGTTGCATTCAGTTGTTTTCGGGATTTTCAAATGGGGAGAGCATAATCATGTTGCCGGGAGAGGTGACAAGGAGATCATGTTGCCAGGACTATTACTACAAGGAGGCGGCAAGCAAATAATTTTCCCGCCTGAGGTATGGAGACAGGCGATCATATGTTCTGCCGCAGGAAGGCAATTTTTTTTTTAATTTTTTGAAGTAAACAGCGTGCATTTTCGCCCTCAAAATGTTAATTTCATGCAGAATACCGTTCAATAACATACTGGCATGAAGAAGGACGCCTGATGACAATTTCTGGTCACAAACCAGCTGGTTGGCTGCCTTCAGGCTGGACTGATCTAATTTCCGTTCCCGTGGCCTCCTCCCCTGCTAATATTTCCTTTACGTATTATAGGGATATAATACCTATGGAACAAATTAACTGGATATTCCAATATGATTTAAAGGTCACGGTGCACTGTATAATCTAAGGTTTCTGGCTGTAGTGTGTGTTTCATATTATACTTCTTTAGACACGACTGAACATTCAGCTAGTCTTTCACTGATACATCAAGCATGCGTAATGTTGAATATCGAAAGCAAAACTTAGCAGATGTCGTGCATAATTTCAAATGCCAAATAGAATTTCCGATTATAGTTGCACTTTGCGTTCCAGTGAAAGGTAAATTAAATGTACCCGATTTGTATCGGTATTGACGTAAAGTAGCTGAGCGTGACGCAGTCATTGTATCAATATTGAGAGTTGGGTATATTTCTTGTCAAACAAAGCATAGGCAGACCTACTTACCCGTGAAATTGGCGGAAAACAGCGTTTGAAAAATACTTACTTAGATACTTGGCCTGTCAACTTGAAGGAACGATACAGCTTGAACGGAATCCAGCGGAAACAATGTATTTCCTGTCTCTCACAAGATTTCAATATCCTGTATTGTGCAAACAGAACATCTGGATTGATTGACAAGAAATAATTTTCCACAGGCCACGCGTGCTGTGGTTTAGGCAAAGATTTTGACCGATTGAACTTCCTCGTTTCTGAAAGCCATTTTGTATATGTAAGTGATACTCGGTAAGGGATTGCGGCAAACAGGGATATACGAAGTCCACTATTAAAGGCAAACACAGTAATTTAGCCGATTTGACAACATGCACTTCATGATACTCAGAAGGTTTTTGTGATCCACTTACTGGATTAAACTCGGAGAAAAAAAGCTTCCCGACATTATTAATCTTTTACAGCTTAAAGCGCGAGTTGAAATTTGAAACAGTACCAAAAAACACGCATTGCAGGCTCCTAGATTGCAACGGTTATCCAATCACTTGACCGGTACGGATTGGAAGAGGAACGGTCGGACTGCGATATCATATTTTTACATCATGAGTAAAGTTTGCAGTTATTATGTGTTCACCAGCTTGTTTCACGCATCCAGATTACGGAAACACACTAGTGATGTGCGAGCTTTGATTTCGCTCTACTTTTTGTTATTACAATGTACCTTATTTGCACTGTCTCTCTCTCACGTTTCACTGAAACAGCTTAATTTCCGCTCGCCATAGCAACTGCTTCCATCAAGTGTGGCGGCAAAAAGAAATATGATCTGTTCGCACCAAACAAGTGGGACGCAGTCACCATTAATTACAGCAATAAAATCAGAGGACATTGTGCTTTGTTTTGTGAACATAGCTTAATATTTTTGTCGGCTCTGCAACTGGTAATGTAAGGCCTGAGGCAAGAGAAAAGAGCAGTTTGTACGCCTCGTCGACACCGTACCTGTCACAGATCAACCGACCCGGCTAAACTGCAGATTGGCTCGCGACGGCGAGAATTCACAAAAATTTAAAATAAATGTCACGTTTTTACTTAAAAGAATACACTGCAGGAAATCCATTAAGGGCCGTCAACACAAACGTATAAATGTAAAACGTGATAGTGAGCGATTTTTTGGAAGGCACGCCGTAGGTAACTTATTTGATTCTCTTTGAAGCAGGCGGGGAGCGGCTACCTTGGTGTATTTTTATTATCGGCTGTCGGCGAAATTGTATTGTTTTGTTATATCAAGTAACCATGGAAACAGTGGGCAGGTAGGTTGTAGGCACAGGCATCTGGCAAGGAGAGTGTCACTGGGTCTATCAAGAACGGAAGTGCCGTCGGGGAAACCTCATGGCGGAGAATGGGAAGCTGGTTAAATCATAGAAACAGTGGTTTACTGTCTATGGGTAAACTAATGATAAGGAGCGAAAATTTTCAAACTACGAAAGGAGGGTACTTGAATACAACAGCCACCCACCTTAATTTTTTATTTATTGAATAACTTAGAACACGATATTTACCCGTAAATCATATCTGGTCACTATTTCTAGAAATCAGCCGCTATTTGTTGGCTCCATTACTAGTTGCTCGGGTGTATACAGAGAGATTTCCCGTGTTTTACCACTATATTATGATACATTGGCCTCTTAACTATAATATTATATGGTCAGAAGTCTTACTTGTCATCGCAGTGAAGGTTACGGGTCTCTGAAGTTTCAATGATCGGTGATTCTGTAGAAGAGTTTGATTAAATCATATCCGTTGTTATGACGGCAATTAATTTGTCTCACATTACTGCACCTAGCGGTCATTGGCACCAGCAAAATCATTAATTAAAACAGCAAGATCTCAATTGTAAGTCGACATGCGTACATTGGCGACAAATGCACTAAGACGCTAATTGCATTTTACGAGGACACTTACGAATTCTGCACAAATAGAAGAATACATTTGAATTATATTCGGAATTATCAAAGTATTCAACACGTAACGAAGGAACATGAGCATGGGCTTGCAACGTGTCACAGAGACTTTTAAGTATTAATTGTGACATGTAAATTCAAGATCAATACCTATATTGGTCTTTAAGGTAGTATGTGCCTCGAAAGTGAAAGACTTAAACTTTTGCTCAAATTTTACTCAAGAAATTTTTGATGCGTTCTCTTTCAAAATCAAGAATAAGATCTTGGGTCATCGTGAAATTTTAGTAGTCAAGAAACACATTACTCAAGATTTACCAATATTTGAATTTTAAAAATGGCCGCCATCCCTGTGTTAACTCTGTGGGTGAAAATAATATTTTCGATTTTCAAAAAAACTAAGACGGTAAAAGTTTCCACGGGCTTCAAAATGAGGCCCTACAAGTGGTAGATCAGGAAAAATTGTGGAAATTACAATAGTAGAAATAGAATCTGTCCCCGAGGCGCATTCTACCTTAAACCTGAAGAAAGCCGATAGTAATACCGTGTCTTGGCTCATCTCGACAGTGTGAGACGTTGCGCCACAGAACAATGAGTGGCTTAAAAATCTTCATATGAATTGCTGCTTCTAACAAAAATGAAAGTTTTGAAAACTTAGATGTAGTCCAATGTAAATCTTAGGTAAGAATTATATAGACAAAGCCAGTCATATTGGGTGGAACCGTAAATAGCCCAGTTGGCCACGTGGGCCCTTTTCTATGGTTACAAATACTAGCAAAATTATTTAACCAACAAGCTGCACGTGATACGTTATTAGAGTAAGTTTTGCGTCAACAGTTTTGACGTCATCGAAGGTTATGTAAGATAAACAGGATTTTGCAAAATGTACCGGAGTTATGTCCAAATACCATGGTACTCTTGTGTACGTACAGTCCTATATTACTCAGATATTTTCGACCAGCTTGAAGCAGATCAAACAAATACATTACAAATGTGCTTTACAAATGAACACGGAAACATCTCCCAAGACACATTATCTGATATCAACTTTTGTAAAAATGGAATGTTTCAAAACTTCCGTAAAAAATGGTCACGTGAGACACATCTCGCATGCCCTCAGCGTATGATCTTTGCCGTTTCAGCCTAACACATACTCAGCGTAACTTTCTTTTTCTTCCCTCCATTGTAGGTTTCGGTTATCGTAAGCGTCTACACCTTAATAGCCATTGGTATCGACCGTTACTTCGCCGTCCTCTATCCGCTAAAAGTGCGAGTGACGAAAAACCGAGCCAAGATACTATTTGCCTTAATCTGGTTGGTGTCCGTTCTCTTGGCTATCGTGCAGACTGTCTTCGCCAAGGCCAGAAAAAGTTACTACGGCGAGAAGATGTTTTACATCTGTACAGAGTGGTGGCCACTAGACTCGGCCGGGTTAATTTACGAGATCTTCATGGTGATGGTGACGTATTTCATTCCATTGTTAGTTTTGCTGTTTTGCTACGTAAGAGTCGGCAGACGACTGTGGGGACGTCACATACCTGGCAACGCCGATCACCAGAGGGACAAATCCTACCTTTCGTCAAAGAAAAAGGTATAGTGTAGATAAACTGAATTGATAGAGAAAGAATTTACGCCTCTGTCAGTCTGTTTTATCTATCCCTCTGTCCGTCTATTCGTTTTCCCGTCCACCAGACTAACATTTGGTCTTCCGCCTGTCTGTCAGTGTGTCTTTTTGTGTCTGTCTGACTGACTGACTGACGACTGACTGACTGTCGCTATATATATTTACCTTTCTGCTTGCCTGTCTGTGTCTATCTTATGTCCATCCATCCGTCCGTCCGCCCGTCTGTCTGTCTGTCTATCTGTCTGTCTGTCTGATCCGTAGCATTTCGCTGCCTGGCGATATCTTTTGGTGAAATAGATACATCAATATAGAAATCGGTAGTCCGATAACAGTTTAATCACTCTTTGATTTTAACACTCGCACTTTCGGCCTTTCCTATGATTACCGCTGATATGTGGAGATAACAAACGAGAATCGACATACAGGACAAACAGGACGATCTTTCATCGCCATGTGTTGCATCTCTGCGCACTGAAATTCCGTCAATCGTACTTTTAGAATTTGCAGCATGTGCATACATTATGCGGCCATTCGGTCGTTAGATCTTGAAATTTTGTAATTTAAATTCAATAATCGGGGAATGAGATTTTTGTATCACGTGTGAGCAACGTGAGATTCTAATTTAAGGTCTTGTAGATAGTGCTATTGACCTGATGCTCGATATTATAGTTGGAGTGTCACTTGAGAATGACAATTACTGTAGGACACAACGCTCTTACAAACTACAGACGATTAGATTGTAAAGTAGATTAGAATTAATGATGTTATCGTCTCTCTCACATCGGAAACCCATTGTGGAACAGACATTCAGCGACGTTTTATACATATGAGCCTCATCATATTACGACGACAGACCACGCCAAAAGTAACCTATCTTCCCTGAGATTTGCCACTTCCTCTCGTCAAAGTCTCTCTCTGCATCTCTGCCGACATCTTGTCTGCCTTGATCCCGATGATGACACTCAGAAGAATGGTCTGTGGGCAATGCCTTGTGAAAAAGCTTAGAAATGGCATATAGTTGTCGAGGGTCTTCTTCAGTTACTGATTTCAAGTGACAACGATACATTATGAGGTGTCTAGACATGTTTGAGAAGACAATATTAGGTTTTCAAATCGGGGCATGATAAAAGAGAAGTATAAAATTGAAGGACAGATTACTGTCCCAGTAAACCAGAGGATATTGTATATAAATATACAATTTTGACATTTCACTTCCTAATTATGAGTAAATATCATCAATTTTGTCCAAAAATGGCATTTTAAAGGTGTCCCTCAAAATAATGGTAATGACTTTCAGTGACATACAACTTTAGTTTTACCCACATAATACATCAACGAAAACCTAATTTAAGAGAATGCCATACGGAAATTTTATTTCTTATAATCAAGAATGTGGCAGAAAACTTCCATTTTTACCACTTTTTGCCCCAAATTATCCATAAATGACATTATTGGTATATGGTTCTTTTCCGAAATATAAAAAAGTTGAGAACTACATACTAAACATGATAAGACATTATTAAAGTCTAAAAGTGTCAAAAGTTAATGAATATGAGTAAAAAATAATCAAATTCATGGTTTTTTGCCCCAAATCTTTTGAATTGAAATGTTTCATGTGATATATAGTGCAGATCTCTGGGTGATGGTTGCAAGAATACATTCAAGTATACATATGAACCCATGTTTATACATAGAGACTTAGTTAAAGTGTTTTGTCAAGAAGACTAGGAAATTATCAAGCCATTAGGACGAGAGAATGTCATCAACAGAAGGTTTTAAACAGAATGTTGAGTTGTAAAATTCAGAATAGCTGATTTGACCAGTCATCCTTGTTTTGCTGAAAATTTCGGTGTTACTAGCAGTGCAGATTTGAAACTGCTATTAGCTGTACAATTAAAGGATAGCCATGTATGTTTATTGTCATACAGTGTCTATTCAGTATCGCTTTCATCGCTTGAAGTAGCTGCTATTTTATCATCTTCTGTCTCAGCTTTGTTTCCACAAGACGCACCCACTCACAGAGCTATGTACACAGAAGTGATGCACTTTGGCAAGAACATCTGGAGGTTTCATAGGATGATTTCTGGCACTTGCATTTGATGAACTTCATCACTGACTCTGGAACTGCAGGTAAAGTCGTCCACTGTATGGTGAGAGTGGTACCAGAACACAGCCATCCATGACCACGTGGGTTTGGTGCATCCGTGCTGTTTGCAGTAGACATCGCCTGTGAACAGCAGCCGGGTAATTTGCCCATTTTGTGTGTTGTACCAAGCTGTCCTTGTTTAGAGGGAGGGAACTGTCATTCATGCTGAGTCGAAAGCAGCTGTATCTTGCACCATTGATGTTGTTACATTGACTTTGGCCGTACACTTGACAAACAAATCTTCCAATTTGCCGCAGCAATTGATCTGTGATTTCCCTCTCCATACCTAACTGCAGAAATGTTGTAATGTGGTTCGCTATACCCAACATTATTTTTACCAGCATCTTCTTACCCTTTCCTCTGAAAGCACTGACTGTGTCGCAGCCAGAAGATACATTGATACCAACAAGGGCCTGTGCAGCTTTCTCCCATAACCTATCTGCTATTCTGTTGACATGCAAGATTCTGCCATTTCCATTTGTTATGTGTTGATACAGGTTGGCTTGCAGACGATGAATAATGCTGATGGCCAAAATAAGCACATCTGAATCTGGGCTCCGTATGATGACTGTATCAGCATCTTCATTACTCAGAGCACATTTTATATGGAGAAGGAGACAAGTGTCAGTATCTTCGTGATCACAACTTAATTCTTGTACTTCACTGTCACCATTAAAGCATCAACTGTTTGTAGTCTGTAGCAATGTTCACCACTATGCACGTACAGTGTGACACCCTTTAGGCGAGTAGCTTGATACTCTTTGCACGAGTCTAACAGGAAGCACAGCAGTGTCTCTTTGTTCTTACCAAATGCCAAGAATTTCTTGAACTGCCTTGGTACTTTCATCCCTGCCCTATTGATTCTCATTTCATCATAAAAGCCAGAGGTTGATCTTGTTCTTGTTTGTTGAAAGGCTGGGTGCCCATGCTTGTTCTGCAAAAAAATTCAGAACACCCCTTTTGAGATTTTTTGAACATGAAAGACATCATTATTATGAGAAATATAGGAGAAAAATAAACCAGAAAACATTCCCTTAAGTTATAAACTCTAAGGGTGGGTGAGATAATTGCAAATGCAGTTACCAACATTACGGTGTTGTATAGAGCAATGAGATTGTCTCGACAAATCTATATAGTATAATGTCTATACGGCTTACCTCCATTACAGTCTACAGCAACAATGCCCTTATTTAAAAAACCTCATTTTTAATTTAGCGGTGACATATCTGTACACTTACACCACAGGCGACCCAATAGGTTCTGAGTTTTTCACACTGTTTTCTCTATCATTTTCTCTTCTTTCTTCATGCTCTGAATGATCGGAATAAATAAAATAAATGGTTTATATAACCTAACCTAGCCTCTGTGACTCTTTATTTATTTTACACTCCATTACAAGGACGTATATCTCTCATACACACATGCTGTAATTAATTAGTCAACACAACTAATTATGTTAATCCGTGGACTTATCAGGGATTTTACGGGTTGGTCAACATCGCGAAAGATAGGAATGGTTACTAAAACGGGAACATCACTATCTTTCCGATGTTGACCAACCTCTGATAAGTCCACGGATTAGCATAATTAGTTGTGTTGACTAATTAATTACAGCATGTGTGTATGAGAGATATACGTCCTTGTAATGGAGTGTAAAATAAATAAAGAGTCACAGAGGCTAGGTTAGGTTATATAAACCATTTATTTTATTTATTCCGATCATTCAGAGCATGAAGAAAGAAGAGAAAATGATAGAGAAAACAGTGTGAAAAACTCAGAACCTATTGGGTCGCCTGTGCTTAGACATTGCTTGACTGTGTATGGTTGAGGGGAAGGGCGTCTGGCGCACGTCATCAAGGGCATTAGTTGAGGAATATAGATAAGTAACCTTTATTTTACTGACTAATCAAATTTAATAATGGGTTTTAATAATTTACGCCAAGAGTCTCACAGTGGCCACTGTATTACACGGTTGTCTCTTCAAGCATCTCAATTAATACAAATAACGACTCACAGTGTTGGCTGGGCTGTGGACAATCCAATGAACGCAGGTGCTACCACTAACGGGGCTCTGCTAACATGGGTTTGTGTCAATCCTTAACACTTTGACACTTTAAATTTTACATCTTGTCTCAACGGCACCACGTCATCGAGCAAAGAAGTCAGTCCTGAACACCCCTCAACCATCCCCGTGCCACACTGAATAAGACGTTCTGACAATAAATATATCTACTTGGCTGGAAACCGAAAAACCGATTGCACATTGTCCCTTAATCGTCAAATTCGAATGGAATGAATAAAATAATTGAATATCCGCATTATGTACAGCATAATGAATGGTGTATTCCGTTTTTGCATAAATGTGTCATTGTGACACATTTCATGAAAAGGAAAATGACATTTTTCAATAAATCTATACATTTATATCGACATGTCTACTTGAAATACTCATATCGTCTAGCCGTGAAATGTTACGGATTCCATCTGTCTGTCTGTCTGTCTGTCTGTCTGTCTGTCTGTCTGTCTGTCTGTCTGTCTGTCTGTCTGTCTGTCTGTCTGTCTGTCTGTCTGTGTACGTATGTATGTATGTATGTATGTATGTATGTATGTATGTATGTATGTATGTATGTATGTATGTATGTATGTATGTATGTATGTATGTATGTATGTATGTATGTATGTACGTACGTACGTACGTACGTAGTACGTACGTATGTATGTATGTATGTATGTATGTATGTATGTATGTATGTATGTATGTATGTATGTATGTATGTATGTATGTATGTATGTATGTATGTATGTATGTATGTATGTATGTATACATGCATGCATGCAGGTATGTATACATGTATGTATGTATATATACGTAGTGCCTACATATATTACATACCTCACTTCATTTGGTATTTTCCCAATGTATCATATTCATATTACAAAAAATTCCAGGATGAATTGGTTTGTTGTAAATAAAGCGATTGCATATCGTTATTCTTTTTTATCCATACTGGGGAAGTTTTCTTGCAACGAGAAAAACAAGGAATATTACAAAGAAAGGAATATACAGCATCAGTCTATAGTCACAATAAAAAGGGGCCAAGTAAAACAAGACACCTCCATTAGTAACTAGTGCAATTTTCGATAAAATTTGCGATAAAATCATCTGAAATATGTACACACATTATCTTCTCAGAGGGCCATATCGCAGATGTTTTTATCGTACATCTAATAGTACAATGATACATAAAAAACAAAGAAACATAAAAGTGGTTGATCTAAGCTTAAGGTTGTAGCGAATACTCATTTGTCGACAAAATGGTTGACAATGTCGTATTTTTAGCAAAAGTTTTTGACATGTTTAACCTGAATTGAAGTAAAATAAGATGAAATAAGCTGGTACTAATGTTGAGAGATTAGTAAGTGTTGCAAAATGAATTGTGCAACTTAAGCCTTTAAGCCGTGTGGTATGCTGGTGTGTGTTGTTCTACGAGTATTCTCTAAAATAGGGAGATAGATAGAACAGTGGGTTCTTAGGGGGGGGGAGAATAAAAAAAAACTAATGTGGGGAGAATTTTTCACTCGTATTCTTGACATTTACACTAGTCTTTAAGTTTTTAATCCAATATTAATTCGAGATGTTTGCAAAGTTGCCCATTCGTCTTATTGATTTATATGATCCTGTTAATAGATGTGTCGTTTTATGTGTGTTTTCGTCACAATTAAAATGAATGGCTACAGGTGTAAGCTCGTCTGCTTTGCGTTTAATGGCGAGAAAATGGTTATTAAGACGGACCTTGAGTGTGGTTTTAATGAAGGCTCTGAATGCTTTGGAACATCGGGAGAAGATAAATGGTGTTAAGGCTCTTAAAATTCATGATCACGTGGTTGATTTATAGTGTATGTGTTGTAATTAGTGCTGTCAGAGAAGTACGTGGTGCGTATACTTCATTTTCAGATATCTCAACCCCCAATGGAGCTAAATTCTGAATAGACAAGGTTCCAGGTGTTCACTGCAACTTAAGAAGCTGTTAAGAAGTAAAATCACCGGGATTTTTTACCCATGACGATATTCATTGCATAGCTTATTAGGTTTTGACTTTTCACAGCTGAATGATTTATGTGTGATATGTGCTTCACTGTTTGATCTAGGCCCGACCATTGAGTATAAACGGCTTCACTCAAGTGAAAATGACCGAGTGAGTCAGAGCGAAAGAGTACTAGCTACACACACAGACACACAGACACAGACACACACACAGACACACACACATATATATATGTATATATGTATATGTGTGTATATATATATATATATATATATATATATATATATATATATATATATATATATATATATATATATATATATATATATATGTATATATATATTATCGAAGTATACAGATGTCCTCGTGGGAAATTACAGTGATCGATTCGGAAAGCAGAGCGTTATAAGTAATAACACAAATTACTTCAAGTACAAAGCAGTAATATCTGTTTCGTAAGTTTCATGCATCCTCAAATCTTCAGACAGAAGTCTGAAGCCTATACTTCTGTCTGAAGATTGCAGATGCATGAAACTTAAGTAACAGATATTATTACTTTGTACTTGAAGTACTTTGTAACACGATTGGAACTAAATTGGGATAATTGGATTTTCATATTTTTCTCAAATTTCAAAAGTGATAGATGACCTATAGCTGAATGGTGCAATATTACAAATTACTCATAAAAACACATGTGTAAGTTGGAAAGAAGAGTAGAAGAGGTTACATTTGCAGATTAAGTCGTCATTACTTCACCATCCAATTATCCCAAATTAATTCAAATCGTGTTTTGTATATATATATATATATATATATATATATATATATATATATATATATATATATATATATTATATATATATATATATATATATAGCCATGCTTATAAAAAAAACATTCCTTGAAATTGAAAAAAGTGTGTAAATTTCAAATTAGGAGTCTTCTTGTCATGTTAAATGCGAAACATAATATGTCAAAGTTTTGAAGGCGTCTTGACTGCCCTTCCCAAGATGTAATGGACGATAAATAGGTGCTGGATAGTTCTGTTTGGGGTTTTGGATTGTACGTGTGTGTATGTAAGAACATTGTGCTTGTTGACTGGCTTTACATAAATGGATGATTCAAGGATCGTGTGGGTACTGGATGATGCATGTCTGTTTTGCGTGAGTCTGACAATATTCCAATATTGTCAATACGTATGTTTACTCTCAGAAGGCGATTTTTTTGTAAAAGTTCAAGGGTCAATTTCTGGTTTTATAGAATAAATTTATGCAATTACAAAGGGTTACAGTGTTAACAATAGCAATAGTGCCGCAGAAATTGCGAGTACAACTGAATCAAGGCGAATGAATGGACGAGGCCTTATGGAATAATTTCTTTTAAAAGGTGTCACATGAGGATGGTAGCGGCATATTTAGCTCTGTGTGCTGGAGCCATTTTGTCCCATAGCTACGCTAACGATTTATTGGAAAGTTGTGTGTTCAAATTGAAATTGCTATTAAGAGGAAAACAAGCTGATAAATCGTCTTTGCTCCAGTAATGTTGGTAGGCCAGCACACCTTTATCGAACGAAATATTTGTGTGTGAGTTTGGGAATGTGATAGGAGACAACATGGTGTTCGGGAGCACAGTCCCCCAATTTGTGTATACTGTAGAAATTGAGTTTTATTTTGAATGCAAGGATGAGAAACTAGTGATGACAAATTACAATTGATTTTATCTGAACAATGCGTCAAGCGGAAAGGCCAATCGCTGACGCCCATAGTTTGAGGAGGTTAACAACGCCCGTGAACTTTTGGTACTGTGTGAAATTTTCATAGTTGGAGGTCAATGCATGGAATGTTATGTTATTTCACCTTTACAAATTTCGTTATCTAACGGATCATCTGATATTTTCGCTGTTGAAACTATTCGCACGGCAGCACATTTTAATCCAATCAAGAGAAAATAGCTCAGCTGATCTGCCGCGTTTAAGTTATTTCACTGAACACGGAAGGCTGACTAATATATAGCTATATGCCTAGGCGGTCACACTCTTGGGCAGATCGTCCATGTAGCCGACACGAACACGAAGATTGTGTTACCGGCTACCAAAAACTATGAAAAATAGTAAAGAATGAGCTACAAAATCACTATCCAGTTTTAAGTTGCAGGTAGAATAAGTCTGTGCCTTTGTAAAAAAATACTAAAAAAATAGTAGAAGTGAAGAACCAGCTGAAAGTTAGTTGAGGAGACCTTGACCGCATATCATTTGCATCTCATTGTCGGCTACATGGACTGTGTGCCCACTCTTGTGCAAGCAGGGACACATGCGGGAGAAGTTCAATGAAACTACTTATTTTAATTAAGTAATGGCAATTTAGCGATCTTTGCTCCAGGCGACTACACATTATATTGACATTTATTAGTGATCAAGCGTCTTGAGTCACGACCGCGGTGGAATTATGCGGATACCTCGAGTCACATATTTTGTCTTGATTTACAACTTTCAGTATGCCTCTATGAATGAAGTTCATATACATCTTTCTGTTTACGTTAATGAGTTAACCAGCGGCAAAGGGCAAAGCATCATGATGGTGAGTATTGTTATGACAACAGCGCACGTTAAGGGGAAAGCGCAAGGAAGACGCAACAGCCTTAGTACTGGGCATTATCACTAAGGTTACGCAAAAGGGTCTTTGTCAAACTTTTACGGAACATGAGCTCACAGTTACACGGGCAGGCGTCGGAGAGTCTCGCAGAAAGAGTCAAAGTCTCGGCGTTTGACCGCAGCGCCCGCTCCATAAAGAAAATTCAAAGATAGCCGTGACTCATTTTTTATTCAAAGTATAGAGATAACCAGTCGCATGATGATTAATCTTGCCAAGGTTTGAAATGATGACAAGGCCACTGTCATCTTGACGACGTATTACAGCCTCACGTGACATTTTAATACTCGCAGAGTGAGTTGAGATTGTCGAAATAGACATAAAGGTGCGTATAGATACAATGAATACAGGCGGAAGCCTTTGTAGCGCTGAAGATTTCATGCGCCACGCTTCCTAAACCAGATAGAAGAACTCCCTTAAAGATTGAAGCACCATTACAATGTATATTGAGTTTTCTGAGAAAGTGACAATTTTCTATCCGATGTCTGAAAATTAACCACGAACATCAGTTGGAGCTATTATTTTTAACAGACGACTTACGTTATCAAAAATCTCTGCAGGTTAAATGGAACCCGAAAACAACGTGGAAGCTGGATGTAAGCTCCGCTATCGATGGCTACGAACATGGCAATTGCTAAAAAACCCGGGGGCGATAATTTCAAAGGAGACAGACGCTATAGATATATCAAATGTAACCTAACGTATTACATGTTTATCGGGTAAAATATCAAACTTCAAGCATCTTATGCTCACATGTTAAGTGCCGTTGTTTGTAATCCCTGAACTGTTTAGAATTAATCTGCAATATTTGATTACAGGGCCGTGGAGTCTGCCGCCAGTCACGTTTGTAATGTGACTACGCGTAGTTAATCACCATTATGTATCCCATTGTCTCCACACAGTCCATTTCGATTTTCATTTCACATCGAAAAGCGGATCAAACTGCGCTATGCTCACCCGTTTTAAGGGCTTTACGTGGCTATCTGCTTGACGCACACATTTTCTCTTGATTAAATCGATTGATCAAGCGATCAATCAATGGAGACAATCAATCAGTCAATCTAAACTAAAACGACTATGCGTAACTCTACAAGAAGTGTAGGCGTACTGTAACAGGTGTCCGGTCAACCTTGACAATTGCTCTAGCAATAATGTACGCGGAATAAAAAGTAGGTCTACTTTTTTAGAATATATTCCCAGTAATTTATTTTTTTTAATCACCGAATCTGCTGCGATGTTTCATGTGCTAAGCTATTGTGAATTTTCAAATAGCATCTATGATATCCTCCATTTCTGTTTGTCCACTTCCGTTTACTTCCGTTTACATCTAGGTGCAAAGTTGTATGCAAATGAGAGCAAGTGTTCTATGTTTACATCGCGTTGTATGAATGTTCACGTCCGAACTGAAACCCATTTTAAATTTCCAACGTAATTACAGCATGGCGTAAAACATTTCGACTTTCCAATGCTCAAAGAGTTGGAAATTCATCAAATTTACGCAAGGAGGTCCACGGTGTAAGGTGCATTTCTGAAAAATCGATCAAAAATGTATTCGTATCACGTAAAGGTGAATGACTAGTGCACTTGTGTCTACAATAAATACACCAGGAAGGCTATAGGTCTCATCTCAAATTTATAGCAAAAATAGTTATTTATGCGATTAAAATGACTCGTAGGAAACCATCATTTTGCTCTGTACAGTATTTGCTACAAGTTAAAGCCCCATAAGCTGTATCTTTCGGCTATTTTTCAGAACTTTTGTTTTGTGGTTTTCCTACACTTTCTACATTGAATCCTTAAACTGTAATTTAATGCAAAGTATTTAGCATATCAACACAACCAATATGAAAAATTGTATTAAAGTCCGGACTAGAATTCATTTGTAAACAATAAACAATGATCGCTACACACATACATGCTGTTTTGACAAAAAGAATACTCGAAATTTCAGATGACAAACGGATTGGGGTCAGACAAGGTAGTTGATATACAGAAGCAGAATAATGAAAAAATTGCCACAAGTTACAGCTTTGTCCACACAATTGTCCCCTAGAGCACAAAAATTGTTCTGGTAAAAGAAAAATTAGAGACACATTGTTGTAAATGGTTAAAAATATACAACGATAACTGAGAACTGAACCGTCGCATCTTTGTGACTGTAACCCTCTTCACTGTTACCAATAAAACATCAAATACACAAAAAATAACGTAAGGGCATTGTAGCTAAGGTACATGTAAGCCCTTGAGCTAGTTTTAATGAACGTAAGGGTCCCTGCGGTACTGCGTTTCATTAACGTTGAACGGTGCATTTATCGACACGCCCGTGTTATGATCGAAGTCAGTTGTCATGATCGAAGTCAGCATGCATGGCTCCTCGCACAGTAAATGAGCACGAGGGCGATTTAGTTCCCGCCGATGGAAACACAATGCATAGGTATAACCGGGGCGAGGTTATACGCAATGCGTGGCTCGTACGATATTGCAACCAATCTAGGGCGGGTGCGCAAACAGCGGTGTCCCTTCCAGGCAGGTTTGATGCAACCAATCTCCCAGCTACCTGTGATTTTTCCAGCTGTTTAAGTTTTGTATTTATGCGTATCATCACGCTTGTCGAATTTGAGAGGCTATTGGATAATGGGCGATAATAGCACGCCAGTACAGACTTCAAAGTATCGCGTCTTGTCCGGCGTTTTCAATTAGATGCTATCATAGATAGCGCGATCTAAAGGAAGTCGATCTTGAAATCTACTCGCATTTGGATCTTATGTTCCCCTTTCTCTATACTTCTAATGCACAAAGTCTTGAAATTACTGGTGTTGGATTCACCACTTCCGCTTGACAGGTCTTATCTGCTGATATCACACAGGTATTTTACGTGTTCAGAATATTTTTCACTGGGAAGAGAGAAGGTACGATGAGACGCTGGTACCGTCGTAATGATGGTGTTTTCGTTAAAGAACGAGACGAGAAGTGGCTGCTTGGTGAAAACGACTCGATAGTAGTCACAACGTTGAGATCAGTAGAGGGGCTTCAAGAGCGGTATACATTTTCCGAACCAAACATATACTTTGAAATGAATCTTTCCAACATATGGCGAATATTAAAGGTCTGGTGAAATGGTCCCGTTCGTGTGACTGAATATCTTCCAGGGGGTCAATACTATTACACTCGCAACAGAATTGCAACCTAAAAGTACGCGCAAGTGTTGATTTTTTTGATATTTCTATGCGCGGCTTTCATGGGGTCATTTTGCGACACTCAGGTCACGCCCTCAGCGGGAGTCAAGGTTGACCGTCTGTGACGTCACAGGTGTGTTCATTTACATCGAATAGCGGTCCAACACCGCCTTATCTCTGCCCGGTATCCGCTAACAAAACAGGCTCCAGTCTTCGCGCTGCCCATTTGCCACGTTCGCCAATGCGAATCGAAATCCGAAGTGGCGAAAAAAAAATCGATCCTAATTCGCCACAGCGGCGAAACTGATTTATATGGTAAAATAAAGAAAAAACGTTGGTTTTTTAGTCTTTTGTTTAATCTGCGCTTCTCTCTCGGCGATTCGCAAAAACTGTGTCTACTTCCGTATTATTGCGTTCCTTCCGTCGTACGTATTTGCAATCGAGCCAAGTCTCGCGAGAGATTTGACGTCATTTAGTCTAATGTGCAGCATGCATAAATGGCTCTCGCG
Source organism: Ptychodera flava (assembly GCF_041260155.1). Taxonomy (NCBI): domain Eukaryota; kingdom Metazoa; phylum Hemichordata; class Enteropneusta; family Ptychoderidae; genus Ptychodera; species Ptychodera flava. The sequence continues at coordinate 14,075,215 of NC_091946.1, forward strand.
AGAATTGAAACTTAGACACACGCAATCGAGCCCTCGCGATAAATTTGACGTCATTTTGTCTAGTGTACAGCGGGCATAGGAACGCTCGCTCGCGAGAATTGAAACTTTTGCTATACATAGCAGACATACGCATTTTAATCGAGGCAACAAGGATCGGTGTTGCAGTTGATTTACATTGCGGTCTCGATGTTCTGTGTTGTGCATTTTAATCACAGTCTTCAACATTCCATGTTGCGGCCGATTTGCATCGCGGTCCTCGTGGCCCGGTATTCCTTGTTGTTCTTCAATTGCCGTCCCAACGACGCGTTCCGTGTTGCTGTCGATTTGTATCATGAAGGACTCTACCTCCATGATTTGTATCGCGATCTCTACGTTCCGTATTTTGTGTTCGTTTTAATGGTAGTCTATTCAGTTATAGTGCATTTTAATCACGGTCCCATTTGCGTTTTAAGTTACTGTCGATTTGCATTGCGGTCTCGACGTTCCGTGTTGTAGACAAGTGCATTTTAATGGCAGTCACAACGTTCAGTGTTGGTGTTCATGCTGTTGATTTGCATTGCGGTCCCAACTCTGTGTAGCGAGTAGCGAGGCAGGCTCAGCCGAGGGACCGTGGCCGATCGTACGAACCAGCAGAGACAAGCACATTATGGTTCAAACACTCAACACTTGACGGGAACTTGAAAAAGTTTACAGTTGAGCCGTTCATGTTCTTGCCGCTGTCACAGGCACCAAAAGAACAACGTTCTCCCATAGTGAAGGAGGACACTGTCCTGATCATGTAAGCGGAAACCCTAGAAGTTACCCCCGTAGGGAGCTTACGGAGGTGTGAAATACTTTAATTCCCGTTATGAGATACGGCGTCGGGCAAACTTCGGAAAGCCGAAAAAAGTCGACTGGAGAGGCTCGGGGGACACGCCCACATTGCATTTTTCTTTGCCATATTTCATAATCACGCGCGCTAAACGAAAAAAGAAATGAATGTAACTGTTTTATAGACCATCAACTGTATTTCTGTGATTTTGCAACATGGGCATTTCACCAGACCTTTAAAGTATATCAAAATTAATTATCATAACCTTCACTCAAGCAATTATCATATTATGACATTGAAAACGGAATTGAAAGTGACATCATAGGAACGCTGAGACCAGCAGAGCCTTTTCGAATGTTCAGTATACAGATATAAACGGTCATTGATTTTAAACTATCATACATGGCATTGACACGGTATATTTATCCTTTGGAAAGGATGAACCTTGGCTAAAAGTCCATTTTCATGTCGCATGATCACCTTACAAAGCTCATATCTCATAGCCGCTTGAATCGGTCATTCACACCGCGATCTTTTTTTATGGAATCAAATATTACCATATTTGTAAGGCATCTATAACCATTAGAAAGTGCTAAATTCACAAGGCAATGAATTTATTTGTAATAGCTTTTCCATATGAGAAATCGTAAAACGTTGGATCATCGGACGTACTTGGCAGATAAAGGGTGTTATATACCCGAATGTATCACCTCCCATCTTTCTCGCTAGGTGACAAGTAAAATACTGGCATTACAGTTCGCAGTGTTCATGCTTTTAAAAGATACGCGTGTATCGATGAAAGTGTTTGCTCTAATGCTATGTGATTAGCGAGTGTTTGGAGCTTGAAAGGGGTTATCTTGGTCTCTTGAACCAATGTCGATACCGTAATTCACAACCCCTCGTGAAAAAACCTTCTGGCAAGATTTAGAAGGGGGACATTCAAAACATGTCAGCAATTATTATAGTTAAACGTCCTTCAGGATGTTTCTCGATTGAAATACTAGAATAACCAGTTCCCCTAAACCAGTTTTGTTTCGTTGAGAGGCCAGGCTATGCATTTGTTTTCCATATTAATTTGTGAAGTACTGTATAAGCTAGATTCCTACACGTATTACAATTCGCTGACTACAAGAATCAGTAACGCCATGTTATATCGAACTGTGTCTTTCATTGTATTGCGATAAATGCATGCATAATGAAGATGCATATGATTACATACAATGGCGGCGTCATTTATCACGTGACCATTGATTCCAATAGTGTTAATTCTTTATGCTGAACATTATAAATTTATAGTTTCACGTGATTTAGAATACGTATATTCATCACAATATTTGCATCATGTTACAAATTGTTCTAAGATGGCATAACATGTACTTCATTTCCAAAGTTGTCCATTTATTAGTCTACTGCACAGCATGGTTACGGATTATATAAGACTATTACAGTAAAATATGGACTGTAGTGATGTGTTTTTTGAGGGATTGACAGACTGAAACTTTTGTTCAAACTTTTCGTAAGGCAACTTTAAACCACTCCCTTTCAAAATCAGGAACAAAAATTAAAGATCGTCGTGCAAAATTTAGAACTAACAATTACCCAATATTTGCCGACACTTGAAATTCAAAATGGCCGCCATCCCTGCGTTAACTCTATAGTGAAAAATAACAATTTTCCTTTTTCGAAAAAATTTAGACGGCGAAAAGTTTTCTTACTCCAAGAGGTTTAAAATGAGCCCCCCACAAGTTGTAGACGAGAAAGAATTGTGAAAGTTTGAGAGTCGGAATATCTATCCCAGAAACGCATTCTACCAAGATGTATTGACCAACCATGATAAACCAGGCTAGATTGAAGATAAATTAACTGTGAGTGTTTGTCTCATGGAAAACATGGTTCAGAGAATGCAATGACAAAATGTTATCTATCCCTTTACTTTTGTTTCCGTCCATATTTTCTGACAACAGTGTATCTTCGATGTAATAACTTGTAAAAAATAATTTGTCTCTTCAATAGGAGGCATCATGGGCCAGTGGATAGAGCAGTGGACTCACGATCAAAGGATGGCGAGTTCGAGCCCCGGCATGGCTGTGTGTTGTGTCCTTGGGAAAGGCACTTTATTCCTCATTGCTTCTCCCCACCCAGGAGTGATGGGTACCTGGTAGGACAGTGGTTGTAATGTGTGTGTTTAGCTCTGCTGCGCTTATTGGCTGCACATATGAGCTGTTGTTTGCTCCCCAGGGAGTGAGTGGTATCATATTAAGTCCAGTGACCAGGGGTAATAATAATTGTAAAAAGCGCCTGATCACATGTACTGGTGGATATGTGCGCTATATAAGAACCCAATATTATTATTATTATTATATCTCTAATGAGTACAGTATATTCAGTGAATCAACTGCTTTTGATGTTTGTCACTATTTATAATTTGTGGACGAGCCAAAATGAGAACAAAAACGTACAGAAAAAGGTCACACTGAAGAATCATGGGTAATAAAAGAAATACAGAAAGGAAATTGAACACAGTTCGAATGAACTGTACGCTAAAAAGCATTCGTTTAAAACACATTAAGAGATAGTGCAGAAGCTGTTATTAGTTTGAAATTAATGGCACTGCCATTCATTCTCACTGGGAACCTAGAACAATCGGTGCGTAATGTGCTTGCACAAGACGTAAAACAGTTCTCAAAGATAGTCTGAGAGATACTAATGTGGTATTCAATAAAGAGAAGAATTCTAAAAGCAATGTTGTTCGTCACCTGTTCATCAATTATTCATTTCCAGGTAAAAGCGCTTCATATGTCTGTACAATAGATGGCATATGGAAGAGCAGCATTTTAAAGCAATTTTGCCTCTGCGTAAAATCTTTTCATTTAGTCTTTGGTATTACTTAAGTTATCATTTTACTAAGTCATGGCGGTCCTCTAACTTCAATGTATTCATTTCAAGATCTAACCAAGCATTTCTTCGCCATTCAGAAGTGGGCCTTCTTTCCGGGGCAAAAAATAATAGCTCCACATTTATATAGTGACGCGACGATACCAGCGCCCGTTTGCTTTGAACGTTTCTTTATACGCACTGGCATTGAGCATTCAGATTGTCACAATCTTTTGCAATGCTATGCCCCGGAATCGAAGTAACCTGAGGTCATTCGAAAATATATCATCGTCTCATTATTTAGATGTGATAGATGCTGAATGGCAAGCTAAAATTTTAAGCAGACAATACGGTGACGTGCAACTGCAATCCCCGCATATCATTGTGATGGACACCACGGTCATTATAGTCGATTTTGGTGTATTTATCGTTGTGGTTATCGTGGACATAATACCTTGTGAAAACCCCCTGTCATGCAAAATGTTCTGTCATCGGATGGAATCTTGAAGTTTGTAAACGCCGCATTGGCAGTGACTTTTAAAGTTACAGCGATAGCATCTTAATGTCGTGGAAATCTTGACGTAGAAGTCACGAATTTGCTCTGAGGTCACGTCGCAATTAACCCTTCTTTATCAGCATGGAAGGCTGGGGATCACCGGCTAGCGCCAGTGTGGTCTGACGTTGTCCACTGAATGTCTTACGAGTCTGCTTCTTGATTGCTATATGTATCTGCTCGTTAGCCTTGTTCTTCTGCATGACCTGACACACTTTGAAAAATTCAATCAGACTCAAGTTTCAATGGATTTCGACTTAAAGTGCTGTGACATATGCTTATACACATTCCCATGTACGCTCAAGTTTAAAGAAAAGATTAGAAGAAACTACAACACATTGGAAATCCTCCGTCCGTCAGATTGTGAAGAAGATTTAATGGTTGACGAACTTCAAGAACCAAACTTTGTTTAACAGACCGCTTTCTCACTACCATTGTCTTTCATATAGTGCCTTGCTACCCGTCCACCATTCAACAACAACTTCAAGAATATGCACGATGACCTTCAAGGTCATTCGGAAGAAAAGCAGATTTATTCTACTGTCAAGCTTGTTCCAAACTTTGAAAAATCTGAAATTTTCAAGATTCAAGATTGTCTTAAATGCTTCAGGTATTCCCTACCCTTTCAGTGATAGCACAATTAACAACATGTTGTGCATCTATGGGACAGTTTTTGTGAGTCGTTAAAACTTTTATCATACTTTTCTGGCCTGTTGATTGCACGTTTATAAACTTTGGGGGCAAATAAAGTTTTAACAGTTTTTTTTGTAAAACACGGGAATAACAGAGTAACACAGTGTATTTTGAGTTTCAAGAAACGATAAATTTTAAGTCGTTTTTTTTTCATTATGAAAACTAATAGTTTCAAGTTTCCTACGGGAAGTTTGAGGAAAATTTAACATTTTATGTTTTGATTCGTACATTGCCTTAACATACATGCAGCGTAAAATGCTAGTTATATGTTTACTGTTTCACAGTTCGTTTACGGGGGTCAGTTGTCGTAAATCAGATTTGCCATCGTTTTTACGACCTGTGAAAAGTGGGGGAAAACAACTGCATCGTTATCTTTCAAACTAATGATTAGTTCAGTATCAACACCAAATGAAGTATCATCGGCACCGCATTAACACATCATGGTATCAACTATTGCACAGTGAATACAGTAATCGCTCATTGTCGGCATATTCAGTATCACCACCCCGCCATTACAAGTGTAATCGACTCTCTCTGACCATGCCCGCCTCTTGTAATGACTTTCGTACAATTCTTGGGCTCTACCCCGTCGTTGCATTGCTTTTTCCTTGCATGGCGAAACCAGAGTTTGTCACACTGCACTTGTCGTATAACATGAAATATTGGCCTTTCTACGGCCCGGAGGCAAACATCTTTTCCTGGCTTTAAGATTTCCGATAGCGACATGCGATTGCCTTAGTGTAGAGTCATCTTTGTCTGTGGTGTTACTTTCAATATATTCAATGCCCTGTAATGCAGTACATCTACATCTATTCTCAGTATACACTCTGTACCTCATGTAAATTCTAAAAGTCGTCAGACCTCTGAGGAACGATTGTATAGAGTAACTATTCTGAGGGTTTATTCAATTCACAGGGATATAGCTACTAGCGGTACGGTAGTCTTGAAGCAACTAGGTCAACGTTCGGGGTATTTTTTTGTTTGAGGTGTCGCTGGTGCTCACCATTTAAAGTAATTAAGTTTGTTCTGTTTGCCTGAGGGAATCTAATAACACTCACTTGCACCGCATCACAATGATTACTATTCATATTGCAGCCCTTAAGAAGAGTGCCTCGCTGTTTCCATCGTTTCCAGCGTTTTACCGAACATGCTGCGCATAGGCCTACAACCTCGGTTTTCACCCTGCTGATTCTCTGACGTATTTCACAATATGTTCCAAGTTCATGGACGTTCGTTCCATGGATTAATACGTTATCAACCTCACAACCTGATGTTACTTTTCCAGGTTTGAGAGTAAAAACACACCTTTGCATCTCTCTGCAATTATTTCAAATAGATGTTATTGACCGCTATTTAACTTTCTCGAACGATTCATTGCGATGCTGAAGCTCTTCGCAACTCTTTCTTAGACACATTAACTAAGGTCTCTATATTGATATCTGGAACGGCAGTAATATTAATCATATCATACCAATATATCGATGATATAGTACAGTTGGAATTGTCAGTTTGTGAAAGATCCCCTTAACGTTTCACGCCAGAATTTTAATATACTGTTAAGTGTTTTCTTTCCTATATTATAATATGCTTAGCTGGAATCCAGCAATCTGATTGGCTGGAGCCGGGGTTTATATCCTCAACAAGAAGACCTGCGCGCCGCGTAACATTTTTGCGCTCGCGCAAATTTCGAACGCCAACTTGAGAGCTCAACGCGCCATAATGTCGAACAAGTCTATGGCTTCAGATTGATTTTGATTGTTAAATTTTAGTCTAGTGCAGCTTGACGAACCAACAAATGAAGAGTTTCTGTAAGCAGCGGAGGCTATGTAACAACAACATAATTTTTAAAAGTTTTTTGAGCGTTTTTTTGAAGTAAAATTCTTCAAGTTCGATGTCTAATCGCGATATCGATGCGTTGCGTAACCGTATTTTATGAATTCAACTGTGCACGCGCGCGTGTTCTGAAACGTTCTTTTTTAGAGTTTGTATGAGGCTGGGCGCTCCTGAACTCTTGTTCCAACTTCGGCCCTAAATAACGACATTGTCCACTTGTTTTTAACTTTAGCATATTATAATGAGGTTATAAACGGCAAGCGAGGGTATTTGGTTACGGATATAAGACCTCTGGGGTGAAAATTAGCATATTTGGCGGGAAATAATCACCGAGCGAACTGTGCAACGCGCGCGCGTTCTGAAACGTTCTTTTTAGAGTTTGTTGAACACTAACTAAGAATTCTCCCGAGGTCACTTTGTTAACGGTCTCGCTTCGCTCGGTGATTATTTCCCGCCAAATATGCTAATTTTCACCCCAGAGGTCTTATATCCGCAACCAAATACCCTCGCTTGCCGTTTATAACCTCTAAACATGTTATATATATATATATATATATATATATATATATATATATATATATATATATATATATATATATACATTCGCACTCTTTTGCCTTGATGCCTTTGTGCATTGACGTGATACTTCTGTCTTTAAAGGCAACAAATCAATCCTTTTTATATGCAATAACGATCCACTTGTAACAACATTTCCCAAGTGGGAGCGCCGAACAGTGGGGGTTTCAGCGGCTTTGTGATAGATCACGGTCAATTTGCCAGGTTCTGTTTTGAAAAATTGCATTAAAAGCCCAAAAGACTGCAGATGCAAAGTTAATCCTTTTCACTCTTGAACGAGAACCGGGACCGTTAACAAAGTGACCTCGGGATGAATTCTTAGTTAGTGTTCAACAAACTAGAACGAATAGCTTTCGGCATATCAGCTGGCTTAGGATGTCACTGCATCTCAGGAGACATTGAAGGACAGGGGCAGTAAAATTTTACAAAGCCGAAATTATCTCGACATGTTTCAGTTATACTATTCTTATCACGCGCGATCAATGTCGATCTTCTTTCGTTTCTAGTTGCTTGGTGGATAGGAATACCCAAATTAGCCACGGATATCACTCAGAATGCTGTCTCCGCTTATGTGAAAGCTCTTCATATGCTCACGTCGACAGGTGTCCTCTCAAGATTAGCAATCCCGTGCCCACAGCATGATGACAACTGAAGTTGTTTTTCTGACATTCAAAGCAGGATGTGCCTATTTCGAATGTCCCGGATTATCGATGGTTGATGCATGAGAATGGAGTGAACCTTGAAAGAGGATTAATCAAAAGAAAATTGATAAATCTTGCCCCTGCTGTTTATCGGAAAGAATCTTAATGTAGTAAACTAGCAAGCAATTGTTGGAAGCATCTTGAAAACCGGAGGCGAAGCTTCCTTTGACGCAGGTTGCGTTAAGATCTGATTCTCTTTATTGATTGGGGTCATAAAGATCTTCGATCGTGAACACCCATGGTGATTACCATGGTAGCTACCTACTTGTTCCGCGACCCTCTATACACACTTCTCTTAGGCGCCAGCTACTGCCTGCTCGGTAGGTAATACGTATACAGACGGAAAGTTTTGCATAAACGACAAAAAGTCATCCATTATGCATGGAAAAAAAGCGTATGGGAATTACTGTCGATGTTCACTTGTTTGAACATGAATTCATATTATCCTTGCTATTATACTTTTTAAAGCAGTCAGGTAAGTCGAGTCGAATTCCACCTCCCTCAAATGTACAGTATCCCTCCCCCTCTAGATGATAGCCAAAAGTTCGAAAATCTAGGGATTTGTGACTGATATAGGTGGCTAAATCTATGAGGAAACCTGGCGTAAGGCGGACTCTCAAAAGGTTTGCCCGAAACTCTCAAGGGATGTTCGTGTTCTGTTGCGAGGTTTGTAGCACGTTGGAAGAAATTGGCCGGGATCCATCGCATCTTAGTATTGAATTAGACTGTTGATGAGAACAAGCTCCCGTTCACAGTGCTTGTTTCCTCTGAAAAACAAGTTCTGCGTTCATAAATGTAGGCTCAGCTTTCCTAATAGAATCAAAGCAAAACGCAAACAAAACTACCCTGAAAGGGTCGGGCAGACAGTGGCACCGCAACGAGGTTTGAAAAGAATCAATCGTATCCTTCATTTCTTGCTGAGAAGTGTAGAATGCATAGTGCGCATTCTTTACGTGTGTCAAGGGGAAACCATCCATTTCCTTTTTTGAATTTCCAGATGAGTTGAAGTGCAAGATTATCACTGTATTGTAACGTTGGATTAGCTTTAGTAATCGATTTCAGAATAAGATTTCCCACGAAAAGTTCAAGTGGAATACCTCGAAATTATCAGTATGAATAATTAAGACATTTGATTTTATTATTTCTCAAGTTCAAAGTCTTTTTCGTTTATCTCACCTCGGCTAGAGATTTAAAATAATAAACGGAAATGTTTACGTGGACAACAAAAAACTTTTGAATAGAAATTTGTCTTAGTATTGTAATCCTAATTCTCAAATATAACATCCTCATATTTGTTTGTATAACCAATTTTCTATCCATTTCTACCCTTCTTTTGCTCATAAATAATAGTTCTTGCTTGTCGAAATTTTTTTCACCCATTCTAGATCACCAATTACACACTTCAAATGTTTTTTGGCATTTAATTTTTTCTTTTACTGTTAAAGGATCTTACTACTTTTGTGTGGTTAATTTTTCCATCCACTTTCTTCTCAATACTATTTTGTACGATCAGTCAAGTTTATTGTCACAGTCGCTTGAAAAATTTGGTTTTCCGTGCACACGTTTTCTTTATCCAGATTGATTTCAGGGCCTCTAGGATTTTATAACGTTATCTGAGAAATAAAGCAATATTCTCGGGTATAACGTTGCATAATATAATTTTCATATTCTTCAGTGACCTGTGAAGGCAGTACACGCCTTGAAATTGAGAGTATTGAATGTCAGCTCAACTTTTCCATTCAATAATAAAAATCAGGGTCACTCTACAAATTTGGTAATATTGAAACAAATTACCCATCATTTTATAAACAACACTTGAATTTCAAAATGGCCGCTATCCCTTTGCTGACAATATGGAGAAAAATGACATTTAAAATTTTCACAAAACTAAGCCGGTGAAACCTTTATTTACTCCACGAGATTCAAAATGAGCCCCAGATCAAACACTGTAGATCAAACAAGTATTGTAAAAGTTTGAGAGTCTGAATCTGTGTCCACGAGGCACATTCTGCCATAAATACAAAGGGGAATTTTCGTTTTGTTGAGTACTCCTGCAGATAGAGCGTACATGCTAATGTATACGAGCGCCCGTAACCCTATACTTAAGGACAATCTACAAATTAGATAAAATAATTTTAACAACTATAAATGTTATTGTATATCTAACTTTGACATTTTTAAGCAATATTGCTGGTCTTGCAGACAATAGAAGATACGCTTTTACCATAAATTCGCCAGAATGTCCGGATACATGTATACGTTAAATATACCGGCGCACTGATCAATGAGTTCAGACATTAAATAAACAACAGTTACTTAACCTGATATATGATTCAGTAGACTGCAGGTACAGTTAGTGCCTGGACATGTCACGATTCTTGTATGCTAAAAAATGATCACAGTAGGGTGTTTACCAAAATACTGACAATCATGCATGAAATAGTCATTGTTGCGATAAGGTCTGCAAACTGCAACCTTACCATGCGCCATAGTTCAATGTAATTAAAGTACGGTAGGTGCGTTTCAATCATGTTACTGATGTAAGGATTTCTGTGGAAGAGCCCTACAGATTACGCGAATTTGACCCATTAGTGCATGGTTAGTCAACCAATGTTCGGAATCGCCTGCGGTAATCATATACATACGCAATATTCCAATTTATCGCTGGGTTTTCCAATTTAAGTTCATGCAAAGATTAACCTCTGATGTTTGTCTGTCTTTTAGATGGCTTTTACATGGACCGAGGCCGCTTAGGTATGAACGCATACATTTGACAAAGGGTATAGTAGGCATATATGACCACGACTGGATGCGATTATAGAGGACCGTATACACGTTGTGCTCTAAGTGTAAGAACTGGGAATAGCACCAAGTAAACTGTTCCTATGGCATGGCAATGACAAGATAATCCTGGCACTTTGTTATACTGTTGGTAAATACAAAAGTTCTATCAAAATCATTACACTAATAATCAAACTCTTGATCATTACTACGCATACTGCCAGTATTTGTGGCAATGCTACCTCGCACAAGGTGTTTAACATTCATTCAGATGACCTTTGAAAATTACAAGGTCGAAATTGAAGGCATGTTCCTGTTTTCCCAGGGTACAATCAGCCTTCATGAAAACAAATTCCAACTTTCCAGTAAGCGAAATCTCTTACAACTGGAAAATGTAACTTGAACGCATTATATGCAAATGTCAACACACTCAGCAAAGTCGATAGTCATTTGCTTAAGCCAAACCTTCCCGCAGGATTCTACTGCGTATACCGTAAGGTTTTCGCGCTTGTTTTTTATTCATGAGCTCACAATATTCATCTAAGAGTTTTTCGGCCTTCAGCAACCTTGGATGAATATTTGTGGGTACATCACTTCCAGTAAAGTCACCTAATTAGTAGTCATGTCATATCAAGACGAATTCAACTTAGAATAGGTCAGTTCTTTGTTTGACTCAGGGAAGAACAACCCATCACAATTATTAAAAGGTATGCGCAGGTGTTTAATTTCGTATCCGCAAACAAGCTTTATGCTCTCAGTGCCAAGTTTAACATAAGAGAAAGCGGCAATTATCAGATGGCAAGGCCTTCCTTTTCGTGCAGTGTAAGCATCGCGGCTTTGCCGTGACGGTATAACAACTGGATTGCTCTTTAAAAAAGTTGCATGAGGTGCGATGGAAACCAATTACTGTTATTTGCCGAAGAAAAATCATTTGGACCACATCTGCGCCTGAAAAACCTGAACTTGTTCAATCCCTTCAGAACGGTATAACCAAGAAGTAGGTATAGCGAAATAAAGGTTTTTACACAGTTAATCCCAAACAAGGGTCAAAATAAATGTCGTCGTAAAATATGTCATTTTTTATCCATCAGCGAATCCACCGTAATCAAGCACAAAGTGCCGATAGATAGCACAGAATTCCATCTTTCTATGTCATATGAATGTATTACCTCTTACAAGTTCTGCAGCTTTACATTCTTAATGATTCTGTTAATCTGTGTTAGTCCCCACTGAGAAGGCCAAGGTGGATTATCGAAAAGGCCCCGTCTGTACCTATGTCAGTGCGTGCGGAGTCATCGCGTTGACGTGCATGAACCGGATTTCCTTCATACTCAGTACAACGGTAGTGCCTTTTATTATATAGCACCTATACGCAAATCCGTTTGTATCACGATACGATCCAACATGGCCACCGGGCAACCATTTTGTTATGAATTGTTCTGAAAGACATATCGAATTTAGTACGGTGCATGTTGGTTCGAGGACTATGAACTAATTCCGTACATCAAAATCACTTTGTTTTGCGGTATAATTCAGTATGACTACTACGCTAATCATTTCATGTGTTCTGCAATATACTGAGATATGCATCCACGGATTTCCATGCAAACTTTGCAACTTTATATACTGTATGACACCTTTAAAATAAACCCTCCTATAAAATTTATCGATGTCATATATTTTCAGTGCTGAAAAGTAATTCATATTCAGGGGGTCAGGGCCAGTTGGACGGGTTCAAATGCTGGTTTATTGCCAATAATGTCGCGCTCAAAGTTTGCCATTTTCACGTTTCAAATAGTAAATCGCTTCATATTCAATAAATTATATTGCAATAAATTATCAACCTGATCTCCTGCACCTAGAACATCATGATACATCTATGATATAAGTGTAATTTGCAATTCGTTTTACGTCACGAGGCAATCTGTCTATTATATATTTAGTTGCGAATGTCATATCCTACTAATAATGTACGGCACAGTCTTGAACCAATGTCATCAAACATCAAGACCGCCAAATGGGATACTTCTAGTGATAAGCGGGGGCTATGTTATCAACAATAATATGTCTTTCACAAATGTATGAAAGATCGGCGACTGCCAAGGACGAGAATGTATATAGACTGAGAGAACTCGAAAACTTATGATCTAGGTGTCTTGCATCGCATCTCAATTCAATTCGAACAACAAGTCATCCCAGGTTCTGATATTGTGACTGTATGTGTCTTTTCTGCTCAAAATTACGAGCAAATGACCAGCAAGTCCTGACTTTTTCGCAATGCTCACACCTCATCCTTCTATGTCTGAGTCACACAACTTCTGTACGAATGTCCAAAACGCCGGCGTATCGATACTTAGGTATTTTAAGGGAAGGAATTCAAGACCTATGAAAATGCTATCAGCTATCTGATTATAATGGTGAATGAGATAATGTAACCATTATATTCCATTCAACTATAATGAAGTCAAAACTTATAAGAAAATAGTTGCATCCTTGGCGAAAGTTAACTTTTTCAGTTTTCCTGAAATTTTTGTCCCGAGACAATTCCTGCCAAAACGCAAAACTAAAGAAATCGTCATTTAACATATAACTGCACTAAATGGGGTTAGAAAAGGATAAACAAGGAAACACTGAGTTCACAAATTACGTTTTGGGAAAATATTTCGCACATGGGACTTCATCACACTCGTTGAAATATTGTCATCTCCTCTAAGACAAAAAAATGGAAAAAGTAATAAGGTAATATAAGCTACTTTTAGACACATGAAAGCGAGAGTGGATAAAGGGTCAAGTAATGTTAAATTATAGCAACCTAATTTTTACAGCCGGCAATTTCCACCACCATGTTACAGCTTTTTCTGTACTGTACTGTGCTTTGTTATGCTCTGCTGTGCTGTACTGTGCTGTACTGTACTGTACTGTACTGTACTGTACTGTTGTACTGTCTTGTACTGTACTGTCGGTAACTTTTCTGAGATACATGTACGTATGGCGTCTGGGTTTGTCTCGCCAAGGGATACACACATCGATGTAGTTGATGAAGTATATCGGAAGCGTAACTTGGGTAGCAATGGCCTGTAACGGTAAAAGTATAAACCAGTAAAAGCCCCACTTTAGATATCAAAACTTGTTTTGCTGGAATTACACGCTTGTAAAGGTAATGCCGACATCTTAAACTATTGCACTCATGAAAAGCACTCCCAGTAGAAACTTTACCGGTCTATACGCAGGAGGTAAAAAGATTAACATCATTATACCATGCCTTGCTGTGTACAGGCACAGTGGTACAGGTCATCTCAGGAGGCAAGACAGCTGGTTGGATATGACCCTAATTAGAGTGTTGATAGCTATGAATCATGGCATGTTAATGAGCCTTTCATGCATATTTTTGGATCACGTCGGTCAAACCGACCGGCCACATAGAGCATGATGTCAATTACGTCAAAATGTCAAAATGTGTTACATCATTAAGACTTGCGGAGCCAAAATTTGATCATAAAAATGTAAACTACTGCTCATCCTTGTGTTAGCGAAGTGATAAATTGAAGAGGCGGCATCAATGTTGTTACGAAGAACAGATAACTTTTACCAGCTACGAAAATATTTTCCACAAACAAGACAGAAATACTCAGTATCCACTTTCACTTGCTATCAAGCAAGGTTACGTCAGTTCCGAAGACATTTTACAGCAAAGCTTCTAGCTGCCAACTCTTTTATAGAAGCTACACGAAACGGACAATATTTCAATAGTGTTTCCTTACATTTACTATTAAGCAAGTTAATGGAATAACGGTCCCTCCATACAACACGCAAATTCTATGAAGGAAACTTTGCAAAACGACCGTAAAGTACACACACACGAAGTAATGACAAGGTGCTATTTTCAACAGATGTGTAAATGACAGTCTAGTAACCAGACAAAAGCTTTCTCGTCTCAAGAATGCTTTCAATAGATACGACGACATTTGACAGACAACGTGTTTGTTTCGAGATACAAGCGACTCTGTGAGTTTGCTTCACGCAGGCTTAATCTCCATGACGACGCGGCGTGCGTAATTCCCTGTATCTTCATATCGTGGATACACGAAAACTGAACCAAATTCATTTTCTACTGGAGATAAATTGTCCTCCTATCTCTGTGAAAACTCGAATTCTCTCTATTTCCCTGACAAATCACGTTTTGATGATCTATTTGATATTACGAGTGTCAATAGAGCAGAGAAAGCTGGTCGGGATTCTTGCTCAATCGTAGCAGAGGAAATGACACGATTTACAGGTTCAAATAAACAATCTAAATTTACAGGTGAAGCTGAATCTTGAAGAGTTTTATTACATTACATCAGTATTCTATTCTTGTCAACACTGAACGTTCGCCCATTGAGAGAAAAGTAGGTAAAATCGTAGCGTGTTAATGCTAGCAACACTGCCTCAAACCGTGACTTCAATTACAAAAGTTAGTTCAACCATGGAGGTATAAAGACAGACTCTTTCTTTATACCTCCATGGTTCAACGATTAAAGTGGGCGACACCACATTATTTTTCTTTCATTGGACAGTGAGTTCCCGATCTTTTTAGGGGACATTGATCCTTCGTTGAGTCCTACAAGTCTTGGGAAAATAGCAAATTGCGTTCTGATCCGGTTGTCTTGCAAAAAGCATCAACATGTCAGCGATGAAAATGCCAACAAAAGATTAATTGCGAATCTGCGTTCAGTCAAGGTGTACAGATAACGAATTCTCGCGTCTCTTTCTGACGATCGTATGCGACAGGAATGTCGTGATATTGCTAAATCTTGCTGACATTTATACACAAGCTAGTTACTGCGAACTACAGGAGAGCAAGCGAGTAGATTTCAAGTAATTGTAACCAGAGGTGCTTTGCAAGTAGTACCATTCTAAACCATTTTGAAAACAAATCTAATTTCGAGGGGAAGGGGAAAGTTAGCCGCAACTAGCTACCGCACACTGGTTCTCCCTCCGACTACTCACTCAGCACTCGAGACTGTCTCTCTCTTCCTCTTCAGTAAAGGAACCTCTAATAGTTTTCTCGCCATGGAACACGACAAAATCTCCCAAGTGCCATCAACTGAGCCCTCTAACCTATGGAATTCCTGAATTCTTGAAATTTGGAAATTTTGGAAAATTATTTGCGTAAGCTCAGTTGAACAATACGTGATATGCAGATTGTTTTTTGCCGCCACAAAGACGTATTTCGTAAGTCAGAGACGCTACCCCTCAGCGCCGCAAAACGTTGCTTATCCCCTTGGAAAACCCTCCCAAAACGGACGAATAATACTCCCTGTACGGCCCGCTGGAGCAAAAGGACAACATTTTCCTGCCGGGTATGATTACCCTTCTGAACCAACCATCCAAGTCAGTTGATATGTCCACCCACGAACAAACCGTTAGCGGATACGATATTGCTCATACATCTTTGTTTGCTGCCCAAGAATCAAAGTAAAAATAGGCCGATGTATACGTTCAGTAACTTCGTCAATTCATTCCCCACTTGGGAGCGCATACAGTTTTATCATCGCCGTACGCGTACGTTTTTTACGATGTTGAAGAATAAACAGAAAAAAAGACAAGTCGTATGATGTTACGGACGGAGATAAGAGCAGACTCAGATACGAACCTGGCGGAAAGTCTGACGTTACAGTAATAAAATGTGTCTTTGACAAGCAACTCGAATAACCAATAATATCCCGCCCATTTGAAAGATAAAACTTGAACCGACCGATCATATCGACCGACAGATCATAGCTGTACGGTAATATTTTCGCTGAATGTCAAAATACCTTTGACAGATTAAGTAAAGATACCGTTTATGTGTTCCGTATCAATACGTTGTAAAAGTTCATCTGTAAGACGAATCAAAGACCTATGACGGGAAAAACCTTCAAACAGGATTGGAATCTTAAAACAGGCTGAGGTCTGAAGAACGATATGAAGTCCACAACATAAAACATGTCTTGAGATGGCCGTTAATGCACCAGTGTGATTGAAAGGGGATAATTTAACATGTCACTAATGTGACCCGAAGCTTTGTTAGCTGAATGGACAGAGCATTGCTTAAAGAGGTAACTCCCCACCCCACAGATTGAACATTGAACATACTATAGCGTTTTGAGTTATCTGGAGTTCAACACAGGACACGTAGTAATTAGTTCTTTAATGACACACTTTTTTTATTTCACAAAAGACGTTTCTTATTTCAACGTTTAGCGGGACAAATTTTACATTGGTCTCGAGGGATATTCACATATTCGGTGTGCTAGTCTATTCTGACTTGATGTCACTGTAACACTAGTAAAATTGTGGTTTGACGAGAGCTTTAAGGTAGAATACGCCTTGGGGATATTCGTACTCTCAAACTTTTACAATTCTTTTCTGATATACTACTTGTGGGGGTTCATTTTAAAGCTCTTGGTGTAAAATTCCTTTTTGCCTCCTTAGTTTTTCGAAATTCGTAAATTTTATTTTCTCTATACAGTTAATACAGGGATGGCGGCCATTTTGAATTCAAATATCGGTAATCTTGGATTATTTGTTTCTCTAGTACCAAACTTTGCACGGTGACCCCCGGTTTTCTTTCTTGATTTTGAAAGAGAATGGTTGAAAGATTCCTTCAGGAACGTTTGAGCAAAAGTTTAAGTCTTTCACTTTCAAGGCACATAGTACCTGAAGTATGATGTGTCCTCTGAGCTCCATCTGCCAGTTTTTAGTACTAGATGGTTCCTCGGGGACAGATATTCGGACTCTCAAACTGTTGTATAGTTTTGTGTTGGCCTATTTTGTCTACCACTTGTTTGGGCTTATTCTGAAGCTCATAGGGTACAAATAAAGTTTCCATGGGAGAATTTGGAAAATCGAATTTTTCTAATTTCCCCTTATAGAATGAATTAAGGCAGAAAGGGCGGCCATTTTGAATTTTAAATCTAGGTAAATGTAAGCTACCATGTTTCCATAAAACCAAAGTTTGCACTGTCACTTCCAAATTTTTTATTGATCTTGAAAGAGAATGGTTTAAAGCTTCGATGAGAAAAGTTTAGGGAAAAGTTTCAATCTTTCAATTCGAGGCGCGAACTACCTTTAATGCAGACGCCATGAACTTCAAGTTCCTGTAACACCAGCGTCATGTAGTTAACGTCTGGAGATCAATACTTTTAGTCTATTTTCTTCAGGGACACTTTAATCATTTTCTTTCATAATCAAAAATCAAAACCGGAGTTCACTATGTAATGTCGGTATCAGAGGAACAAACTACCTTAGATTTTTGACATTAATACATGTACACTCTTCTGGAAAAAAGAAGTAAATTTCCGGTTTTTACGAAAACATGGGGATGTAAACTTCATTTACCACAAACATCAAATTGTGACAGTCTCACTCTGTCCCTACATAAGCAGCAGACCGGCAAAGTACAGTAAATTGTTCAAAAATCGGAGCGTCTCGATATCTGTCCCGTACGCGCATTCTCCCCTAAGTACCAACGAAAACGACAGGAATGCAATGAACTCCCGTCGTACAGAAATCTTAGAATATCAAGATTATAGGAGCACCGACAAACAAAGCTTCAAAATTGCGGAACGAAAGTTAAAAAGCAAGCATGAAGATGCCGCATCGAAAACCTGTTCGACAGATAGAATATATTTGGCGATATCGCCCGTTAGTACTGCTCTAAAAAGGCAGAATATTCATGTTGCCATGGAAACCTTCCATGGTCTGATGACATCACTGTCAGACCATGAACGTGTCGCATGCTTTCAAACTAGTCTTGCATCTCTTTGGTTATTTACGCTCGTTCATACACTCTGACACTGCTACATGTTTTGACCCTCAATCTTTGCCAAACAACCGTGTATCAGCGATGGCCATTGATAACCCATTAATTTAATCTGAATGTCTTACCCTTTATTCGGGGGGGGGGGGGGGCTTGTCGCTAAATCTATTATTCGCATCTCTAATACTATAAATATAATACCGTGAGTTCAGGTTTTCAAGAAGTGTTCAAACACGGGTTATTGGAGACACAGTACGGTTGACACGCAATCTGGTCTTCTGTCGATCACGCGAGTAATGTTTGCCTTACTCGAGAACAGTAGGTCTCTCGGTATGTTGAAATGCTATCATTCTCATAAAAACACCCAGTCTTCATATGGACGTTTTACGGTTGACTAGAAATGCCGTGCAGATAACTCGAATATCCAATCAGCCTTGCAGGATTATTGTCCTATGGAACGTATTGTTAGAAAAATATGTCATTTAGAGTACGAGCAATCACTCAATTTGAATGGCACTTGACACGAAACGATGCGTCAAAGCAATGTCAATAGTCGTATAATCGTTGAAGGTATGCGACCTTAATTCGCCTTGAATACTGCACTGGCGCGAAGTGAAAGAGAAACCATGCCTGATTTTCAATATTACAACCGTGAAATGGGGATGAAAATTGGATTAAATTCACTTGAATGAGAGCAATAAAGATGAAGGGGTTGTACCCTAAACGTCTGTGCTTCTTTTGCTCCCATTCTAATGTTTCAATGCTGCTTTTATCCCTAGTGTTTTTCGCTGTACATCGTGATAATCAGGTTGGTTTATCAACAAAAGGCAACATCGATAGCGATAACGCGGGTAATATCGATAGCGACGCTGACAACATTTCGGATAACGACGACAACGACGATGACGACGACAACTATAGCGACAACAACAACAACAACAACAACAACAACAACAACAACAACAACAACAACAATAAACAACAAGGGTGGGGGAGAAAAGGGGAAGTACTATTATGTGCCTAATATTTGTAATCTTAAGGACCGTCACAGCAAAACGGAATTTCAGTTGAGTGGTGAAGAAGATACAGATTTTACAGTCTCGGCAGAAATGGAAATTTTGGGTCACCATGCAACATTTTTGCATTTAGAGAGTCAAATTGTTTCAAATTTGTGATTCAAGCTGGCAAGCAATCTCTGTGTTAGCCCTTTTGAGAAAAAATAAAGTACGAATATTCACGAAAATAAAACATCCTATTTTCTTCGCATTTTTCAAAACAAGTCCCCCACACATGTTGAATAAAGAAAATAATTGATGGATTATCTTATATACGGAAGTTCGTTCCAAGGTGTGTACTCCGTACATGAGAGAAAATGCCAAGAGAGTTTGACCGGTTGACCTCGCTGTTAATTTTATGCAGGAAATTACAATAACAATGCTTGGTCGAATGACGCAGTGCCTTGAGGGTGGGATCACCAGTGGTATATGGGGAGGAGTACCTTCCCGATGGTGATAAGTGGTGCAGATTACCGTCGCCTAGGTGACTGGCGTATACGCGTGCCAAAAGACACCTATGGTTGATTCCCTGTTGACCAGTCGGATGGCAGAGTTGCAAATACCTGGACTGAAACCATTTGGTTTTTTGTGGGTGTCGGTGGTACTTTGACAATATAAGTAAAGATGCACATATATTGAGTTTATTGTCTTGTTTATGAGCGGCCAGTATTTCCAACAGCATAAATTATGTGCATTTGCCCTTGAAGAAATAAATAATTTTCGAATAAAACATCGCGAATGTAACTACATTCCTTAAGCTCGACGTACACTTAAGTGCCCCAAAGAACCATGAAATCGCCCGACTTTCGATTGAAGAGATGAGTTTTGCCAAACCGCGTATACAGAAAAAGTGGCAGATGACTTTATTTTTAGAATCATAGACAGTATAGCGAGATGTAAAAAATGTGAAACAGGCTCCCCACCTAACTATCCTAAATGTTTTTGTGTCGAGTTTGTGTTTGATTCGTTTCGAAAATGTGTTCCTACATTCTTATTCGATTGTTTGTGTTAATGAAATGTTTGTTTCGCTTTGGATATTTGTAGAGAAGTTTGGATTAGTGAGTACGGTAATGTTTTGTTTGTGTGGGGAAAGCTTATGGCGCGACGCAGCCGGACCTATGTTGTTACAAAACAGGTGCCGCCAACTGGTGAATTTCATCAATTTCGCAAAATCATCACAAAACATGTTTTGAAGGCTGATATACCGATATTTCTTATTTTTGACCCTAACCTAAAATTTGGAGGGGAAAGTGAGAGCTGTTCGTAATGCCCTCCACTGGCATACGCTGAAAATAGCCCTCCCACTGAATTTTGATGCCCACTGCCCTCCGGTATCTACAGTCTGCCCGCTCCCCACTCCCCACAACAATTCAAGCTCCTCGCTGCCCTCTCCCCACTACTGAAATTTCCCATTGCCAACTAGATGCCCACTAGGCACCCCAGAACATTGCAAAACCGTGCGAGCAGTTAGCAGTATACTTGGAACATTGCTCCCCTCTAAGTTAGGCGCTTAATTTCTCCTCAAGTTCTATCAAGCACGCCGCTTTCCCCTCCCTCTACGTATTTTCCGGTGCCCACTGTCAAAATTTTTCTCCCCGCCCGCTGAAAGTATTGAAATTTCTTCCCCGTCCACAGTAAATATCGATATTTCTCCCCGCCCGCTGATTACTTTTGAAATTTGCCCGCCCCGCTGAAAAACTTCGCACGAACACCTTTTTGCACGAACAGCTTAGTTGGCGGCACCTGACAAAAGTTGATAGAGTCGCCCTTTGACGCTTGCGTTTCGAAACCCGAGTGTGGTTTCTCATCAGTCGCAGTGTAGATTCTTTCCTTAGTTTGTGTTTGTGAAAATTTATTTTAATGCATTTTAGTGGTCTTGCTTTCCGATTAGCGAGGCAAGTAATTAATTTTGGTCACGTTGTGAGTCCGTTTGGTGGTTCGGTTTGTTTGTTCTATATTTCTTTACTTCGGTAAATTTGTTTTGACTGGTGTGTCTTTTAGATTTTTGCGGAGGTTTGTGAATTTTTAGGCAATAAGTACCACTGCGGGGTACGGATTTTATGTTTATTGGATCAAGATACTTACAAGTATCCTGGTTGATGTACTTGTTCTCGTACATTTTAATTAATAGTTCGTTTACTTTGTTTACTGTTTGTTCTGGCTTGTTGTGTATAATACTGAGTGTTACGTAATTGCCTTTCGCATTCGAGTACGTAATCGTTTGTGTTGACAATGACGAAAAACCGACCCTTGTCGAAGGGTTATTTTCCCAAAATTTGTCCAATGTTTGCAAGCTGGTTTATCGCGATTCTTTTGGCACGCGACATGTTTTGTTTCCTTGTTTGAAAGGGTATCTCTAGAAGTGCGAGTTTAGAAGCTTCAGATATCTTTCAAGTTTTTGTTTTTTGTTGTTCGTGGAGTCCAATTTGACTTTTCTTTGAATTGGTGTTGTTGCGATTGTTTGTGTCTCACGATGTAGCGTAGTCAAATTATACGACTTTATTTGTTGAAATCCTGAGGTGGTTTTATTCTGTTTGGTTTTGTTGGTGTCCGAATGAATTTTAAGGCTTTTGCCTAGTACTATTTTTCGGAGTTTCATAGTTTGAGCGATGATAGGTTGTTGTTGAATTTCATGTTGTTGTCGGCTTTCTTTGGAAATAGCTGATTTATTTCAACGGCCATGTTTTCTGTTACGTTACTGTGATTGTTTATTTTGTATTTAATGTTGTGTTTCAGTTGTTTGTTATGTGTACGATTTTTGTTATTTCTTTTAAGTGTTTGTGTGTTCTATGTCATTTATCGTATTTTTTGGTAGTTCCCTTTTTGGAGTATTTGGTGGCCCTGAAAAGGGCCGCTTGGTATGGGTTTTTGTTAGCGCTTGGCGCGTTTGTTTTAGCGATGAGCCTAGCTTTTTTATGCTTCTTTTCGCCGATTCGATGTGCTTGGTGAGTAGGTGTTTGCCGCCTTCTTGTCACTGTGTGTGCGTACATGGACAGTCTGCATAGCCCTTGAATGTGGTCTCGATTTTTATCAAACTTACAATTTAGGAGTATATATCAAAACTGATAAATGATTTATGTGATTACTGTAGCTATAGATAGGCTACATTCAGGACGGGCAGCGACGGGCAGTAATTAGTAGGCAAACAGGTGGTTTTCACCGTGGGCAGAACTCGGTGCAATGATACTGAACATTAATAGTAAGCCTGTCACCTTGAAGGTAATGCTGTAGGTGAAACAAGGACTTCAAAAGCACGATGGTACAAACAACACCACAAGTGAAACGTACACATAGAAATACACGCGTTCCTACGTTGTGCCCACCCGGGCCACGCGATTAAAATATGACTGATACTGCTGGATAGTGTTAATTGGGTCGGTAAACAGTCAATTAATAGTTTAATTGACTACCTGGGTGATTGGCAGGTCGTGTCCAACGACGCATATGCAAAGCAGGCCAAAAGACAAAAGCCCCCAAAGTTATTGACAGCTGGCCAGGGGTCACCATGAATACGTAATGAAGCTTCACTACGCAGAAACTGCGTAGTCAAGCCCTTCTTAACCGTTCAAACTCTCTTGGCATTTTCCGGCATGTGTAGAACAAGAATCTGTAATTAATACACAAAACGAAAGATCAGGAAAATTTATCAACTTATGACAGTATTATTTATTGGTATCGTCAAGTGATTGAACCAGGACGGTGACTCAGGCAGCAAATCACATAGTAATGAAATTAGCAAACACAACCTCTACCGCCAAACCTCTATAGTTAGTGAATGGGAATGTAATTAAGTGACTTCACCTAAAATACCTAGTGATTGTTTATGATATTGACATCAACTTTTATAAAATGAAATTTTAGGACCAATTTACAGCACTTTAAAATTTTACTAAGTTTAGCCATTGTGATGTCAGCAGGCGACACGACGACAACAAGGGGAGGATGACTTCAAAGTCTTTATGAGTATGAGGGGGTTACTTTTCAATAATTTCGTTTTGTACTTTAATCACAAGTTGTTGATCTACTCCAAAAACATGCTGGGACACTAACCGTTTGAAAGCTTGTCAATACAGCGTCTCTACGTGTAAAATGCACTGTTGTTGTGTACATTTTATTTGTGTCCTGACCTGAATACACTTGTCAACAACGAATACTGTTCACACATGATCAAGACAAGCTGACAAGTTGAATATTGTGTGTCTCAACATGCTTAACCAAGTAGGACAAAGTAGTGTAGGTGACATTAACACCACTTCTATCCCGTGTTCTGTATATATATCCAACTATCCTCTTGCAAAAATGAGTGCAACATGTACAACTCAACTGAGAAGGCAGTTAAGCAGTGAAACGTTATAATATTGAAAGAAAGAAGCGATGAAAATTGGAACGTAGAGAGTTCTGAGAATAGATGTACTGAGTAGGTACAGAAGCCTTATTGACTTTTGCTTCACGTATTAAAGTGTGTAATATGTCACAAAATGGTCGTATTTCTCCACAGTATCCCAATATCTACCATGTACACTTTAACAGATCTTATCAGTCTTCTTTTCGAGTATCCTTGTTTCACTAGCTTAGATCGGATGCAGATGCGCTATTGGGAAATCTTCGTATGAATCACAAGCCCCCGCAGTGCGTCGGAAGCTGAGCGACATATACACCATAAGCTAGCGCTAAGAAAAAACCTCATATTCCCATGTGCCGATGGCAGCTGGCTGAATTCAGTCAGATATTGTAGTCCTCAGGGAACTATCGACTAACTTCGGCTCAAATTCCAGTTTGGCGCGGTATAGAATAGAAAATGATAGCACGATTTCACCCAGATAAGATACTGTTCGATTTTACTTTAGCAAGATTTTGTTTACTTCTTTATGGACAGTCCGTCCGCAGCAATCTCTCCCTTGGCAACGTTTGGATTACATGCTTGTTTGAAAAACAAGGAGAAGCTGATTACGCTAATCCACTGATGAGAAATAAAGGAGTATGCAAATGAGTTTTATTATCGCCAGGAGTCAGTGGGAAGCAGCGAACTGATTTGTCTTAGCCACCTCTAAGACCTTGTGTAAATATATCTTGCTTTATAAAGGATAAATGTAAATGAAAGTGGCGTTTCATACTGGCGTTGCTTTCCCATATGGGTGCTTTTACGTGAGAATCCGTCGCTTGCAAGGCAGCGAAAAGTGTTTTGTGACGGTGGTTTAAAGATGCCACCGTCATTACAGCAGTTTTTGTTGTTGCTGATTTGAAGCTCGTTGTCCGTCTGTTCAACGTAAGCGTTGGTGGCATTATGTAGGTCACGTTGTTGGACATTGCAATTCTTATCGTTGTTATGCTTTCAACATCGTTAAGGTGGCGTTGCATATGACAGCGCGTTTTGTTCAAAACACAGTCCCTCCACCCACGGTGGAGGAACAGTGCTCAAAATCACATTTTTGCAAAGATTCATTCAATTTTGATTAATATATTAACCCAAGCATAAAATATTGGTTGGGTTCACCTTTTAGCATGACAAGCAGTCGTAAGAAAGTATAGTAAATTTATGCAAATTTATGCAAACAACCCGATTTCCATCGGCTTCTTATTTCTCACGTTTTCAAAACTCTAGCTTGGTCAAACTTTTGTGAAATTTGCACAGTATCTCTTTAAATACTGTCAGACAAATCTATGGTTTAGAAAATGAGTCATTTCCACTTCGCTATATATCATGATTTAAATCTCTGTTTTTGAATGCCACTCTCGCAACCCCGATATTTTAGAATAAGAATAGATAATGCAAAACAAAATTGTCTTTTTTTACTACAGATACTCTAGTTTCAAATAAGATATTAAATTTCATGAATTTGCATCAAGTTTTTGACTTCAATGAATTTTATCATCAATACCAAAATTGAGGTTTTCTACTCCAAATATCTACCCTTTCATCCTTTGAGTAACCTATTGCTACCATACTAAAGTTTAGATCATATGTTTTTTGAAAATTCATAGTATTAGGGGGTCTTTATGTTATCTTTGTTAAGAAATATTGCTTTGAAAAAAGTGTTGGTTAAGCGCAACACCACCTTGAATTACCGTACCCCTATCATCGTTTTCCCAGAGCAAAGGCGCATGCGTAGGACAAATACCAGTGTTTAAACAATATCATATCATACCAGTATATTGGTTGCGAAAAAACCGCGATCTGATTGGTCGGGACATGGAAATAACAGTGCTTCACAGTTGTGACGAATGGGAGCTCCAAGTCAGAAAGAATTGTTTTTTTAACGATCAAAACTAGAATTCTGTATGCTGTTATGATATTGTAGCAATGAACCACCCCAGGGACCAGTATCACTCAAATTTGACCGGTAATTTCATATATGCACTCACTATCGCTGGTTCATATAATATGTGTCGTGAACTGGTCAAAATCTTGTGGTATACATGTGCATAAAGACACAATTAGCATTATGAACGAATAAAGGTTGATTCTGACTTTACGTTGACACCGTCGAAGAAATCTTTAAGGCTATTTTTCAACTATCTCCGGTTCAGTTGTGGCCCGGTTTGGAGTGTCCTAGATGGTGTACTGAATTGCTTTCAGGCGCCTCCAGTCTCCCCTCACTGGTTACCTTCAGGCGTTGCAGGAGAATAACAAACAGCCCGGATTTCGAGCTGATGCCGTACTTAATTGATGTCTTTGTTGCATTTCTTCCACGTAATCTTCAGGATTGAATACAGCCATATCAAAAGAAGTAGTAACACGATACAGGATTAAAAAAACCAAGGCCGTGGAAAATTAAAGAAACGTACCGCGGCATTGCCGATTCTCCTTGTTGCGGATTTTGGTTTCCGTCATGATCTGTGTCACGATAATTGCATGGGACGAAACGTATTGCGTGAGTTTTTTCGACAATACCAGTGACGAAAAAGCAACTTCCAAGTATCACTTTTTCTGCGTATATAAAAGGTTTAATATAATGCCAGATGTGAACTGAATATATGTACGTGACTGAAGAGAAAGGCAGTTCGGTATAGTACAGTATTACACTTGGAGAATTAAATTTTATGGCACACATTAGGATAATTATCACTTTTAAATCCGAACACGACAACGAGAATGGGGTTTTCTGGTGAGACATGGGCACACGAACATAGCCTTGAATGCGTAGAACATGTGCTCATTGGTTCAGTGAGTTACACCATACAAGGTCGATATTGCAATAAAAGCATGAAGTCTGAAACTCTTTCGTTGTATCACCGACGAACTCTGGTATAGGTACCTTGTAAATCTACATCTGGTGTTCTGGTCTTATATCACTCCAGGCTAGCTCCTGCAATCGCACATCAAAATTGGTACATAGAATCCCAATACAAGAATTAGAGTGAAGGAAATGAAGGCCATTAACGACAGGGAACTGAAAGCAGAACCTTGGGAGAAATGTCGACATCTCGCAATTTAACGTACGTTATTTGGTTTCCACAAACGAGGAGAGGGCCTGGATTGTCTTTACCGCGAGCAAATTAACCCGACTTTCACACTATCTTTCATCTGAAAGGAAACCTTCCTAGTTATCATCTGAAGACTGTCTTTGAAACTCGAAATGACCGTTGGGCAATACTGTCAGTTCCATTCTAAGTAAGACACCAAGATATTCGCTATCTCTACTTATTGGGGAAGTTCTGCCCTTATATATACGACAAGACAAAGTAAATAATATCCTCAAAACTTTGCGTTTCTGAGATTAGTTTGTGAAATGTGCTAGCACTCTACTACTGATCATTAGGGTCAGCCATGACCTGTTAGCAAATATAAACTTTACATGTAATCTCAAATCATACAACTTAGACCAATTGCAGTGTGTTATGTAAAATATTTCAATAGAGCCGTGTTGATCTTGACTGATACCAGTATTGTTGAGGGTAGCACACTGTTGATCAACTGTTTTACTATAAAATACTATAAAAGCTAATGTAAAATATTTAGGAACTCAGCCAATAGGGTGTCCCTTATTACAACATGATATTAACTGATCTTTTCATGCAAAGAAAATTGAAGGAAGCTATTATCAACAAACAGACGCTACTGCCCTTGTGGTGGAAATTTTGGGTACACGAGGATTGAAGTATAATTCAATTCTAGAATTGATGCAAAATATAGGGGTTAAGGCAATCATAAAAGTTTAATTCACCCATAATCCCCAAGGAACGATCACAAAACAGTTCCAGTCGATTGTATTTTGTGAAAGCTCGAAAGAAAACGCGGGGAAAGCATTTTTCCCATACATTGGTCTAACCTGACACCTTTGTAACGTGGAGCTTTATCAGTTTCATCATTCTGTACTTGAACCTGTCCCAACTTTTAGATACATTGTTTACTTTTACAAGTAGTCTTATTCATTGTGCAGAGCAGTACATCATTTCCATTTTGAGCAGCAACAATCATACTTTTAGCACTGCAGTGCAAGTGATAATTTTTGGCATATCGCTGCTGGCATACTTACTCAGTGATGCGTTCATATTTTGCTCTCTTGAGATGCATGATTAATCATATTTCGAAGGCGATGAAAATGCACGTATTATATTTCAGAATTGCTTTTTCTAAGCAGAAGAAAATTCGAGCCGATTAAGTATGTGTCTTGCTTTCATTACTTCTTCCCGCCAGCCTTTTAATTCCAAAGGTTGGTACAACCCCGTCGTTTTCAATGACGTGGTTGGACCTTCAGATATGAGAACAGGGATGAAAGGGTCAAACTGGTGTAATCTTCTTTCTTTCAGGTGATAAAAATGCTGATATTGGTGGTGGTTCTCTTCATGCTGTGTTGGCTCCCTCTGCACGTCTTCATGCTGGTGACCCGACTCTGGCCTTACGTTTACATCGATGCCGAGACCCAGCGTCAGGACCTGATGCGAAAGATCAACTCAGTGGTCTTGTGGATCGCCACCTCAAACAGTTTCATGAACCCAGTCATCTACAGTTTTCTAAATGGGGGTTTTCGAGTAAGTACAAGACTAGACCCTCTAAACATCTCTTCGTTCAACACACAATGTAGACGCAGCCTATCCCTGACAAAATTAAGCTACTAAGGGTGGCCCAGATCAACAATGAACCTGGATAGCCAGTCAGGCGTTCCTGTCCAACATATTGTCCTCGATCGGCCAGATCGATAACAAGGCCACTGTGTATTAAAACATGTACAGAGATTAGGAGGTGCGTGGCAAACGAAGTCGAGTGAGATGGTTCAGTAAAAGAGATTATGGTAGAATCTGAAACAGTTATATGCCATGGAAACTGAAACTAGGCCTATATGAAATAAGCGTCTGTATGATTTATACTGCCGGAACAAGCAGGGTTAAGATTTAAATACATTACTCCTGATGAAATAGTGAGAGAGAGAGAGAGAGAGAGAGAGAGAGAGAGAGAGAGAGAGAGAGAGAGAGAGAGAGAGAGCGAGAGAGAGAGAGAGAGAGAGAGAGAGGAGAGAGAGAGAGAGAGAGAGAGAGAGAGAGAGAGAATGGGGGAAGGAGGAAGAGAGAGGGGCGAGAGAGAGGAGGGGAAGGAGAGGAAGCTTGGAGAGAGAGGGTAGATGGGGAAGGGAGGGACGTAGGGAGGAAGGGAGAAAAGGAGGGGAAAGGAAGGCCGCGCTCATAAGATCTCAGGTGAAAGTATTTCCTCGATAGCAATCATTGCCTTCGTCTTAATTGTTTGTTCTGTTAACTTCATTATCTGGCGACGATGGACATAGCAAAATCTAAAATTTGCGGTATGTATTGTACTACCCAGACATTTTTAATCTGGAGGGCTTATTGAGTTACATTACCCAGGGTGTAGTTTTAATAGGTGTTCTGTGCTTCTATCAACTCAGCCGGTGAATGGTATAGGCTTTTGAGCTGACATCTATCAGGCAAAAAATCGATATCACTAAGGTTATAAATATCTTGTTTCCTTATTTCTTTCAGGCTGACGTAAAATCGTTGCTCCTACGGGGGAGACGAAGATCGCAAGCCGGTAGGACGCAGAACAAACGGCGTCGCTCGGTATCGTCCTCGCTATTCACGGCTAATTCGATCCTGAGTAAAAGGTTGCCGAGTACTCGCATAAGTTCCGTGACTGGTTGAACCTGTTTCCCGACAACATTGAAGTGAACGGAAGCTCTTTCACAGCTGTTATCAAAAGAGTGCATGAAATTACTTTGTACTCTTGACATTGACCACCAGAAAAGAGTGCTCACATCGTCATGTGATATTACCTTTCTTTCGGGACTCCTCTAATGTACATAATCAAAATTGACGGTGATTCAGTCTTCATAAATTATAACATTCTGAACATGAGCCACAACTCTTCGAATGTATGTTATTATTAACAAATTATTTTTCATTCTCGAAAGACTCTGCTCGACTATATAATGTTATCTCCAAATGGCTAGCCTGAACGTTTCAATAAATCATACACCTCGCCAAGTTTACGATGTTTTGAAATAAATGTTACTGTTGTTCAAAACATGAAGGCCACTGTCCATTCCAAATACTAAAATTGCTGCCTTCTTATTTCGTAAATTCTAATCTTAGACCTGATCTGTGTACAAACAAGTATTGCTACTTTTACCACTTCATCGAGTTACCAATTATTTCCAACTACGATTTGTTATAAATTTTTTAATGGTGAATAGCACTTAGTATTATGACATGTAAAACCCATCGTCTGATCATTTGTCTTTTCCCGCCTAAAACTTTTACTGAATTTTAAAATGATCATTATAAAAGCGATCAGGCGATGCGCCGTATTCACTTTATGATATGGAACTTGTATTTACAAATCATTTATTGTTGTAATGAATTTTTTCTTATATTCTCTAAGATCAATAATTGTTTTGACGTAGTTTTTTTGATTTTAATTTATTTGCACCTGGCAAATCTCGCTACACTAAAAACAATGCGAGGTACGGTCAAAAGCCGCGAGTTCGCAGAAAAAGGTATAGAGGTGTTGCTTCAGATGCATGGATTTATACCCTTTCGATGTTGATGATTGTTCGTGAGTCGAAATAGGCGTTCAATCACAGGTGAGTTCTCTATTACTCGTTGGTGAAAATACTACAGCAAGTCATCAAAGATGGTTCTCAATGGGAGTCCGTAGAAGAGTTCTCCCCGAGGCTCCGCGACAGCGTTCACTTCATCCAGCTTTCCTCAAAGCCGTCACGAGCGTCTCAATCACAAAGCCTACGGTTCAGATCCGGCTCCTGTCAATTGCCTTACTATTTAGGAGACTTGAAGTCGCACCTTCGAGTTGTAAGATTTCAGGAAGATGACACTACGGAAGTTTTTAACTGAGGAGTGTCTAGGGTAGCACATAGAAGGATTTTCTCGACACCGACAGACAGCCTGAAGGACGAGAGGGCAAAATAGACCGGTTGATGGGGACTTTTTTGCAAATAGGATGGAGACATTTTGGCTGATGTCATTTCAAATAGGCTATTCTGCGAACTTGTTTGAACACCTCTTATATGTCAGCACAAGATACCACCTGACGTTCAAAACTAGTCACGTTCAAGAACATTTACACATGTACTTTGCATTCGAAGTCTTTAATACTGTATCGTTTTGTATCCTGTCTAACGGAAAATGCCAGTATTCGGATAAAGATAATTCGATTATTTGCAGTATTTTAGTATGATTACACTATTGTCGTTTGCCATTCAGGCGTTCAGCAATCAAGTGCGTCTTCACTTGAAGTTTTAGACATTGCTTCGAATTTGTAAGATCCTATTACATCGAACAACATACTTTCTGAGAATGCTGCCATGACGGACATTTGCTTTGATGTACTATTCTTTGTAATGTATTCTTTTCACATAAACTCTTTTAAGACAACTCTACACTTGTGTGGTGTGTGTTTGTTGACCGATATCTGACACTTGCAGTTTTATAGCACTATTTCAGAAAGCACCTCGGAGACATGTTTTTAAAATTCTTTCTAATCCTTTTTGGGTCTGTCTACATATTATTCGGACTACGTTTTAAGACTGTAGGGTAACAAACCTTTTGACTGGCTTGTGTTTTGTTGAAAATTGAACATTTTATCTGTCCCCAAAGAGTAATTAGAGAGAACGGCGGCAATTTTCAACATCAAATATCAGTGAGGTAATTTTGCGGTGATCCGCTTCTCTAATCTAATCAGTTTGTAGAATAATTCCAGATTTTCATTTGTGCTCATGTAAACGATTTTTGCCAAAGATCCCTTGAGCGAAGTAAAGAAGGAATTAAACATTTTCAAATTTAAGTGGTGCTACATATCAACTCTTGAGTGGTTGCTGATATTGGCGATGGGACGAGTCATTTGAAGTTATTTTAAAACCTTAGTGTTTTTGAAATATCAAATCGGCCATTTTCTCATTTGTTGCGAATTCAGTAAGAATCCAAGATGGGAGAGGGACTGAACACTACTTTTTAATAAATTCCACCCATTCATTTCAGACAATTGAAGGAACAAATCAGAATTTTACTGAACCACACGTTGTTATTTCCTGCAAAACACATGGTCTGTCACGTGCACAGCTATTCAAGTCATATTGTGTCGATTGCCGCTATTCAATACATAGCGTTAAGGGGAGGAAGGTGAGTAATTTCTGAGCCAACTCTCCCATACTCCTTAGCAGCTACATTTGCTTTGACCTTTTGAGGTCAATGACTTGCAAATTCACATCTGTCTGCCTCAGAAACGATTGCCATAATTTATTATTGTATTAATAAAATAATATTGACGATGACTACATAAATGTAACTAACACCTCACCGCTTACCAATGTGAATTCTCTGTATGAATAGCTGCTTCAGGACGCAATTGACCGTTTATTGAGTGTGCGAAATGGTGGTTGGGATAACTATGTTTCATACATTGACTGGAAAAACGGCGAAAAGACATCCGATAAATAATTGAAGACGCCGAAACTAATTCTTTGGTTAAGTAATGAACTTGTTCATAGGAAATAAATGATGGACGAGGTAGAATTGGCATTGACGTTATACGTGTACGAACTCCTTTCAAAATATTTGTCGATAGTAGCACGCGTCATGGCCATTGGTAATTTGAAAATAGTTTGTATGCGTGACACGTATTCAGCGGTTGATTTAAGGCTTCATCTGAGTCAATTACCTAGAATGCCTTCCTAAAATTCTAATTACTGTAAAATAGCTTTAATATCGTTCCTCATTCAGAAATATTTTCGATATTAAAGAGCCGCCGGAATGTGTACTAACCGAAAATCAGATTACAATGTGTCCAATTTCCTTTTCGAAGCGTGAATGTAATCGAAGCCCGTAAGTATCACTTTAAAGCCCCAATAACTGCGAATGTGTAATACACCGATCTCAAAATGTCCTCCGTTTTCTAAGAGTTTTCTTTGAATAAGACCCATTTAAGACTGAAAAACTGTACAACACTGTCATAAGTGTCGAAAGTGGCACGTGAATTCAAACGTTTTAACATCCTTTAGATTTCCCGCCATTTTCAAAAACTAATCATGTGACAGAGGAAATAAATATTACAACAACAAAATGTTTGCCATCGTGTGTCGTGCATTCAAGCAAATGATATCGTGTTTTTTTATGATCATGATGTGTATGTGCAGGAAATACTGCATTTTTGTACTTTTCCGAGGGGCGCCAATTTATGAGTGCGGCACCCGTTTATTATTTAACCTGTTAAAACGCGTAGGCATGGTCCAAATCAGAGACCAGTGATACTTCTATACATGTCCTTTAGTAAGCACATTTACACGAATCAACTTTGGTTTGAAAATTAAATCATGAAAATAATGCATAAAATTCGCAGCTATTTGGGCTTTAAGGAATATACGCGGCTTCAAACGACGCACGCCGCGGTTGGTGCCTAGTGTCTGGCCAATAGAAGAGTGCCTTTAGTCAATGTCCGTTAAACGAGCGCGGAGGTGGGAGTAATGACGCGGACTTTTTGTCTGAAGCCCTGTTTAATCTCCGCGGACAGGCCTGTCGAGATCCGCATCGGGCGGAAAGCCGACAAAATGCACCGGCGGATTTGGGAATGTACCGGCGGACTCGCCAACGGCACGTGATTTGATTAGATTTGATGTCGTTTTCTGCCGACAGAATGGAATGTTTACCAAGCAAGTCATGCTCCGTGAGAACAAATTAACACATGAAGCGAAATCCAAACAAGATAATTGAATACTGAAGAGTGACATGAAATCTACCTCGCTGTGATATATGATAATAAAAAGTTATCATATATACCTTAATACCTACATCACACCAAAGGGAATCGTTTACTTAAAGACGGCTACCTTATCATGTTGATGTTTCATCGGCTGTAAATGTCGGATGTATTTTCATTCTGTACGTATAGTACATATCCCTTTCCTATTCCCCATAATCGTGTCAAAATGCCAGGTGCCCAATATATCAACACAGCCCGGATGTGTGTTGAATGTTTGATCTTCTTGTCGACAACTTCATTTAAGCAATGACAAGAATTCACTTTCCAACGATGACATGACACAATAATTTTGAACAATACGTCGTGTTTGCAAGACGTATGCTTTGTATCAGCATATTTAAGGAAGGATGAGAAATGTATTTATATTTTATTGAGCGAATAAAATGAAAATATCAGTGGTTTACAACCATGGTTCCACTGACATAACACATTACGAGCAACAAGCGAAACTTGTCGACATTTTGGATTTTATCATATATTTGTTCACTGTCTGTTTGCCCTTGATTTGCCTGTCTGTGAATTTTCTGTCTCTCTTTCGGCATAGTATCTGATAACATCAGAAATAACCATCGGAGGTAAAGTGAAACAGAGGAAAAGGTTCAAGAAAACGACAAATAACCTTAGAGCTCTAATCGACGACACCTATTTAAGCTTCGTTCTCTGAGCAAATAATCTTTACATTTACCTGAAAGAGGAAAGAAACACAACAAACAAATAACTTCTTATCAGCCTCGATTACATCAAATTGACAATTTGAAGTATCTCAGGAATTAAAGTTATACATTATCATGCAGAGATTTTTGATCATTAAGGGAGAAAATGTACTCAAATTTACTAAAGTTTTACATTGAAAAGGTACAATTCATCGTGTTCATATTAAGGGAACATAATTTGACTTTTACATAATAAGATAGCGAAAATTTAACATTCTGTGCAAGTTCTAAACTGAGTCCTTCAAAGCTGTACCTACGATGGTTTTAAGAGTCAAAATATCAGGCCCCTTGGTGCATTCTGTTATTAATGATGAGCCTGTGGCAAGAATGACAGTCGTAGTTGTTACGAACATCTCTTTCCATCGCGGTTTGCCGTGCCGCCCATGGTTCCAAACTAGCAGTGATCGATCAAATGCACGTTTGGCGTCAACAAATTTTACCAGGATAGGAGTTGAAACTTCTAAAATTAACCTTCCATCACGAATCTGTTGCAACGTGTCTTCTGAACAAAAATCATTCAATTGTTAATATCTAAAAAAATCGCATCGCATTTACGCTGAGAAAAGAGCTTAAGGTCGTTAAATCTATTCTGCTTTTTCTCGTTAAGAGCTAACTAGAGGTTCAATTCAATGACTAATGTGTGGGAGTTGTTATAAAGCGGCTTCTACAAGTAAGCTTGAGCGTGCTCTTCAGTCCTTACCGGCTGTTGTAATGTTCTCGCTCCAACACCTCATCAGCGTCGCCACTGAGCAGATAGCCCGCAAAAGAAAGAACAGCATGTAGGCTACGCCGTTAAATTTACATTTCCATCATATGTTCGTAAACATTTGATGTCCCCATCGATAAAATGGATCTCAGTGTAAATAGAGGGCACGTTTTTGTGAAAATTCCAAGCCGAATGTCTTCAAACAGATGTCGTTTTCGCTTATCTGATCAGTTGCCGGTTTCGAAAAGTATCAGCGACGTACACAATCAAAGTCAGGATATTGGCAAATAATTGCAATCAGAGTCATTCCATTTTATTGAGTGGTTTATGAACTTTTTAAACGGAACATTCCCTGTGGACGGTCAGGCTCGGAAACGATTCACTTGTAACACTCCTTTTCATGGTGCTCGGCTTTTTACCATGTAAAAAGGATAAGGTAAATATAGAATATTTAGATCAAAATGAAACTGTTCCCTCAGATGCAATAAACGCTGGGATTTTTCCCGCTTTACACGCTACAACAAAAATTGAAATCTTAAACGGCGCGTCCCCCTACTTTATGTGCCACATGTTAAAAACAACAGCTAGCGGCACTTTTTTTCCATCTAAATATAATCAACATTTCAATGTCTTCTATTCCTTCGTAATTTTCACAAAATTAATTCTAGGATTGATGGCGACAGGACCAATATACATGAGCGCCCTCAGCCGAACAACTGCTCATAACTTTCGCGGGGAAGACAATTGGGTGCTCCTTTAGAATTGATGCGTCTTATTTGTTAAAGTCGACTGCAGTGGACTTTCCTTTCAAAAAAAACATGTGCAATAACTTGTAAACCATATCTTTTCTTGATGAGAATGTTTTTGTACAGGGTTATTGCTTAATGTAGTACGCACCTCGAAAATGAAAGACTTAAAATTTGCTCAAACTTTCGTCGATGAAACTTTCAATCATTCTCTTACGAAATTACGACTAAAAACCCAGGGATCACCGTTAGGCATTAGAGAAACAAATTACCTAGCATTTACCAATATTTAATATTCAAAATGGCTGCCATCACTGTGTAACTCTACGACGAGGCAAAATAAAATGTTTGATTTTCGAAACACTAAGACGGTGAAACTTTTCTGACTTCAAGAGCTTTTAAATGAGCCCTCACATGTGCTAGATTAGCAAAGAACTTAATTCAATTTTTCTAATGTTACAGACTTGATGCAATGTTTAGTGTTACTCAAACACCAACTTGAATTTACCGGATATAGACTGATAGCGTCAGATTTCATATTTGTCAAAAGAGTTTCTCACTCTGCAACCGTTTGTCGTGGTTTCGGAGTGTCATAGAATGAACCGTATGCATCCTTTTTGAAAAAAACTGCCGACTGTTCCTGAAGATAGCTACATCCTTGTTGGATAACTACACAATGTAGCTTTTCAGCTACACACCGCAATGAAGTAAAACCCATCCATTTACTTTATTACTTGCCTCGTATATCGATCGGCGCGCTTCATATGATTCAATGGTAACTCGTAGATGACGTCGCGGGCCGCATACGGGTCAGTCACAATCAGGGTGCTCTAGACAGATTTCGACATGTTACGCTCTAATATAAAAAAAAGTTGAGCAAAATTTAATGAAACATTGTTCTTAATATGAAACAACCAGTAGAACCAAACAGGCCCCATCGAAAAATGGAGTTTTTGTGATGATTTTGAGCTGAGTAGTGAAAAAGTACCCTAAAAATGGGTCAAAATGGGCGTTACGCTGTTTCATCTGAAAAAGCACATTTTGTTAACTCACTTTTTGAAACTGTTCGATCAATTTTTCGATTATTCAGAATATTTACAGTATCACATAGCATTTCTTCTTTCTTTTGCAAGTTATTTTTCTCCATACATGGATTTCAATGGAAATGGCGTGATAACAATTGGTGTGTCGTTACGCTTGTTATATTTTGACAACAGCATTGATTTATCTCTCTATTATCACTTGGTAAACATTACCCTAGAATGTTTCCTAAAACATCTATTTGATTGGAAGACCAACTGTGATTAGTTGGTACTAAATGATTATAGGGTCAACGTATTGATTATGAATGACAGATCATGAAAGTTGCCCACATTTTTTGTCCCCAAATTTTGTAGTGTCCGTGACACCCTCATAACTTTTAGCCATATTCAGATAATACAGATCTGATGTCATTAGCCAAAGTGGCCCTGTTGCCTTCCTTATGTGTTATAAAAATATAATCCATTTATCATTTGTATTGTTTCAGTGCATCAAAAAGGGGCCAAATGTAGTGTCCGTGACAGCCGTAGTGTCCGTGACACCAAATCCATACATTACTTGTTACAGTGATTTAAGCTGGTAACTCTATTGTTTACCAGCTGAAGTTACATTTTTATAAGAGAGTAAATTATTTTTTGAGTAAGACATCAAATGAAATATATTAAACCAGTGAACGGTGTTTTTTCTACCTTTTAAGATTGTAATGTTAAAAAACTGTCCTATGAAATAACGGTATAGGGGTTTAAAAAAAGGAACAGAAATAGTGTTATCAGTTATTTCCCTATATAACTTTAAGATAGAAATGTTATTTATAGTGAAATTAAGGCATAACACTGAACAAACTAATTTACTTTCACATTAAACCACTTTCCATTTGCAACTGGCTTCATGTCACGGACACTACACCTAACAAGTGGTTAACCATTTTTTACTGCATTTACATTTAAATTCACCTGACATCTGAAGTAAACTTCATAGACCATAATAAATCCTTTTAAAACAAAAGAAAATATGTTTTTGAATTATATAAGGGGGAAAGTGGTTGCAAATCTGACTATTTATGATGATGCTGCAGTAGTGTTAGCCCCAGTACAGATCTCTGTCAACAGTGATGCATATAAGGGGAGGGTTTATGTCCCTTCAAATAATTTTTCTGTTTTAACCCTTTGTTTACATTATAAGGCTGTATTATTAATGATGAAATTTCAATCGTGCGTTGTTTGTTAAGGGAAAGCTTTGGCGATATATAAGAAGTGTAAGTGGTTGCACAATTGACTGCTTACCATGGTGCTGCAGTAGAGTTGGCTCCGTTATGGATCCATATCAACAGTGATGTATATAAGGGGAGGGTTTATATCCCTTAAAATTATTTTTCTGTTTTAAGCCTTTGTTTGCATTATAAGGCTGTATTATAAGTGTTTGATGAAATTTCAATCGTGTGTTGGTTGTTAAGGGAAAACTATGGTTAGACATAGTCGGATCTATCATGTGGTGTCTATTAATGCTGTGATCCTAAAATCTGTTCGGAAACCCAGGAGTGTGGTTTCTCCTGAGTCGCAAAGTTCTGTCTTTCCTAAGTTGTTGTGTCAGATATTTTGTTGTTTTGTTATACTTGTTGATGTTAATGTTTTCACGTGTTATTGGCTTCAAATAACATCAATATTTCTATATTTTTATCTTGTGTTGAGATTATTGTAACGTTTGTCTCTTTTTGTGGACTTTGTTTTGACAAGTGTGTCTTTATGTTCTTGTTCTTTTTGTGGGTTATTATTGGGTGGTTTGGGAAAAGGATTTTTAATGTTTCGTCCTTTACAAGTTCCTGCCAGTATTTTGCAAGACTTTCTTTCAAGTCTTTGGGCTATTCAACAATGAATTCTACCGCCAAATATGTGGCTGTGTAATGGGCTGAAATGCATTGCTGGGGATTGCCATGATTGCATTTCATAAACTGGAAATGGAAATCATCTCTGAATACCAAAATGTGATTCACTTTTGGAAAAGATTCAGAAATGACATTTTCATAATTTTTACTGGAACACAAAACCAACTGGCAGAGTTCAGCCATAGAATAAACAAACTGCACCCAACACTTAAATTTACAGTTAAGAAATAACTAGAAAAGAAAGAACATTTCTCGACGTCAAAATTTTGAAGGGCCTAAGGCACAACCAGGAAAATATTTTGGATATTAAAACCCACACAAAAACTAATTGAAACATTCCAATACCTGCACAGAGAATCATGTTACCCAAATCAAATTATAACGGACTAATTGAAGGTGAAATTCTCAGACACTTCTGTACATCCAATGACCCAAACGATTTCAAGAGATAGTTGATTTCTTTACAACAAATTAATTTACAGAGAATACACGGAAAAAGAAATAACTAGATTACAAAAGAAATCAAACACAGGAATTGAAATCAACAAAACGTACAAGAAAAATAAAGAAGGAAACAACAAATAATCTAATCTTCACAACAATATATAGGCCATAAACTAAACAAACGACTTGAAAGAAAATCTTGCAAAATATTGGGAGGACACTTTTCAAAAAAAAAATTCACAAAAAAATCTCAACACAAGATAAAAATATGGAAATATTGGCTTTATTTTTTAAGCCAATAACACATGAAAACGACAAAAGAACAAGCATATCAAAATCAAAATATCTGACACAACAACTTAGGAAAGACAGGACTTGCGACTGAGGAGACTGAAACCACACACTTGGGTTTTGAAACATTAATTTCAGGATCACAGCATTCAAAAGACACACATGCTAGGTCCGACTAGGTCCCGCCATAACTTTCCATAAACAAACAACACACGACTTAAATTTTATCAAACACAAATAATACAACCTAAAAGGTTATAATGCAAACAAGGGGATATAAACAGAAAAATAACATTACGGGACATAAATCCTCCCCTTATATACATCACTATTGACAAAGATATGTAATTGAGCCCACACTACTGCAGTACCATCATAAATAGTCAGATTTGCTACCTCTTTCCCCATTATATAGGCGAGCGGCGAATCCACAAAAAGGGCTTATTTTAGGAGTTTAATGTACCCACCTTACATACGGCCACATCATACCTCATTTGAAAGCTTATTATTCTACTTTAAGAAAATTGACGATGTGGAGCTGCCAAGTAGGGCCATAACCTCCTAATTTGCATAATTAACAAGGGTACCCAATTTGCATAAATGCGATATAATATTTGAAATTTATTGTTAACTTCTCTAACGATACGTTTAAACTATCGAGTGCTATATATCAAATGAAAGGTCTTTCCATGTAGAATACAAAATGGATATTCAAAGAGATATTGAAATTGATTATACTGAAATATTTTCATGTTTATATGGAAACAATATTTTCCCCTTTTGAATAACAATATTTTAAAAAATTTAACACATACAGCAACAACACACAGCCACACCATACGTCATTTGAAAGCTTATTATCTCTACTTCACGAAAATTGACAATTTGGAGCTACCAAATCGGGCCATAACCCCCTAATTTGCATAATAAACAAGCATACCAAATTTGCATAAATGCGATATAGTATTATAAATTTATAGTTAACTTTTCTAAACATACGTTTAAACTATCGAGTGATATATCAAATGAAAGGTAGTTACATGTAGAATACAAAATGAATATTCAAAGAGATATTGAAATGGATTTCACTGAAATATTTTCATATTTATATGGAAAAAATATTTTCCCCTTTAGAATAACAATATTTTTAAAATGTTAACACATAGAGTCCTATCATACAGCCACATCATACGTCATTTGAAAGCTTATTATATCTACTTGAAGAAAATTCACAATGTGGAGCTATCAAGGAAGGCCGTACCCCTTTATGTCCATAAATTACACTGGTAAGCAATTTGCAGAAATGAGATATGAAATTAGAAAATTCATTGTTAACTATTCTAAACACACTTTTACACTATCGAGTGATATATGGTCTCTGGTGATGGTATTCGCATGTAAAACACAAAATTGATATCAAAAATGATATTTAAATTAATTTACGGAAATATTTTCATATTTCTGTCGAAATAAATGTTTCCTCTTTTTAATAATGGTATTTAAAACAAATAATTTAAGTATCAATGCAACAAAAAGATCCACACGAAAGACACTATTGTAGTTGTTGAAATGTAGCTTTGTAGCTGAAACAATGTGTCAGAGTAAGCTGCAGTTAAAGTAATGGCATGATTCATGATCCAAATCATTCACGTCATTTCCAGTAAATCTAGTAATTGTAGGAATTCATCATCCTCTTCTTCACCAGCATTGTCATGAGTAAAAGGGTTGCCACAGTTATCGCTGCCTTGGCAGGAACACAGGTCTGTGCAGGGAAGATTAATTCGACAACAGACACAATTGGTGACATGTAATGAGAGAAAGCAGCTCCGCAATTCGTTCTTATCTTAGTTGTTTGAATTTTGTGTACGGTATATGTGTATATTGTAAGTGTATATTATGTTATGTTTGGCCGTTTATGTATAGTGTTGATTTGCCATGGCGAGACGTAACCCCAATCTACATGTTCTGCCCTATGGGGTAGCAAGACTAATGTGACACTGCGATCCTTTGATGCTACCTTTTGAGAGTACTGAGTTGTCTTCATCAGTCCTTCATTTTTTTGGTGAAACATGTGCACTGATTGAATGATTGTAGGTGTTACCAATCGAGTTGTTCCACTGAAAGTTCAGTTTGTTCAAGTACGGAAGCTAGGATGTCTACTGTTCGTTCAGGCTGTATTTGTGTACGCTCATTTCAATCGGAGATCGGACTGTTGTAGGTTTTGTGAAGTTTGGCATCATCGTAACGCTTTATATTCCATTTCTATGTATGTGATTAGGCTACGCTCACAAATAACGGTGAGAGGCAGAGGAATTCGGGTTGGGAGATTGTAGAGGGGTACTTGGAGATTTTGATCAGCATATAGGGGACCTGAAATTGGTTCCCTTTTACTATTTACGATTCCAAGGTTTTGAAATTAATTTAATGAAAATTTAATAACATTTAAATGTCATCCGATTGTCCAAAGTTAGTAATAATTTAACAAGATTTAGAATCGTTTGGTCGCATTTCCTTACTTTTATCTCGAAAATATCTTGTATTCTCTATTGCCTTGTTGTTGCATGATTGTTCTAATGTATCGTAATGTTTCGCGTTTAACAAGGCCCTTGAATGTTGCCGTTTGATTTCGTGAACCGCAATGTATCTGTTGGTTTTGTGTGTGTTTTGCAGTCGAGAATGTCCTCTTTGTTCCACCGATGACCTTTATAGATAATGAGGTCTAACGATATGATTTCTTGAGAAGAGCTTTCGAAAATTTGAAAGTATGATGCATTTTTTCATGTTTGATATGAATTCATTAAGCTCGTGTTGAGTTCCAATGAGAATCATACATCGTTTCTGAATCTCAGTCAGAGCGATATTTGTTCAGTGTGTTGCTGAATTATTCTCATTTTGTCTTGTGAAATGTAATGTCGGGAATTTCTGGTAAAACTGGAGATCTCGTACCGCAACCCAAATACATGACGGTAAAATTCACTGTTGACTTGAAAGTGTTGTTTTTCAAGATTATTTTCAGCATAGCTATCATGTATTTTGTTGTTGGTCGTTTGATTATGCAGTCATTTGATGATCTTTCCTGATTTAATGCTCTGTCGACTGATTCCATTGGTTCATTTTGCGTTGTATTAGTGTACATTGAAACAATGTCTAGTGTTACCAATGTCGCATTGGCCGGAACTTTTATTGTCTCAATTTTCCGTGTAAAATCAGTCGTATCTTTGATGTATGTTGTTTATTTCTTCACGATTTATTTGAGAAAATAGTCAATGACTTTTGATCTGTGAAAGGTTGGACTGCATCATCCACTTATAATTCGTCGCGTCAGTGGAAGAAGGTCGTAACTGACATTTTTGAGCAAAATCAGTTTTTATCAGATTACGATTTCTTGTTATCTAATACATCTGCTGAATGTCGATTTTAGTAAACTTTCTCACGAAAAGGTGAAAAAAAGAGATTTTTTAGTTTTGATCGCATCTGCATCTCGGTTTGGCAGTAAGGTCGTAACTGCTGCAATAAGGTCGTATCTGCAGTCAACGCTCGTGCAGAAAGGTCGTAAGTGTCAGATACGACCTTTTGGGGACGTGCTGTGACGGATGCTAGAATAAATGCAATAACGTCGGAACTGCAGTGGACGGATGATTATTGGCGAAACACAAAGGTATTTTAGATGGTATTAGAATAAAATGCAAAAATTATGTTACTAATATGTACGGGCCCTTCACAAATACAGTAGGAGACACGCACAGAATGATTGGTATTGCGACAGGTATCAAAGCAGGCTGGTCGTAAAGTATTTACCACATTGTTGTAAAACGGTGAGTGTCATTGTGGGGTATACATTAGCCTCTTTGGAGCGCGCCGTGTATATAAGCAATGCCGTAAAACGGTATGATGCGCCCATAATTCCAACAAATATCCTATGTACGTCGGAAGCAGAGAACTGCATCTTTTAAGTCTTGTGCTTTCTCCTACGGCCGCACTCGTACTCGTCTGTATTGAAAAGAATGTCAAATAAAACTGCTAACATGTGAAGGCGATATAGGCGAGAGAACAAAGTGTACGAGAAACAAACTACACGATCATTCAGATGATGTGCGTGCGTCAAACTTGACTGAAGTAAAGGGCACTTCGCCTCTATGATGACGATGGGTGATAGCTTTGCGAAGTCAATGAAAGTTGTATTACGTTGTAAATCCCAAGTGAGGCTGCCTAAGGAACATTGCGTTGCATCAAAAGTTATTATTGAATAGGGTTGTAAACCTGAATCAATATAGTTG
Organism: Ptychodera flava; assembly: GCF_041260155.1. Taxonomy (NCBI): domain Eukaryota; kingdom Metazoa; phylum Hemichordata; class Enteropneusta; family Ptychoderidae; genus Ptychodera; species Ptychodera flava. Next base: position 14,119,196 of record NC_091946.1, read on the forward strand.
TGATTGTGCAGGACGGGGCGCTCCTGTTACGTTGTTTGTAACCGGACTGCATTTAGACAACTTCATTCAAATTCCAATCAGAGCGGCCGTCCACCACACTGTCTACAGTCATTGCAGGTACCGAATCAATAGCCTAAAAACATTTCCAATTTCAGATTATATTGCCACATTAAACTTTTCTGCAATGGTATGTTCCACTACGTTATGTCACATCGCTTGGTGAGCCATGAGGTAGGAATATTCATTTTCTTTGGACTGTGAACTTGGAAAGGAAAGGACAAAGGATACAATGAACAGTAACATGTGATTTAAAGTATCCTAGAAGCCTTGCTAGTTTGAGTGGTATGGCTACCATTAGTACTCAGGTGTAAAAAATATATCCTCTTTGATTCTAGTTTACTAACACCAGAGATAATGTGACCTTGTTTGACATTATGACATTACGTTAAACCCACGTAGATGCAACCTTTGATGGATTATTCACTACTTTTGTTTTTTTTACTCATGTTCTACTTCCAAAAGTATGGTGAAATTCTCAGTATTTAGCATGTCAATATAACCATGTGCAGTACTGTAGGTGATTTTATTGTTGACATGTGAATTTTAGTTCGGACAGAATCCAGTTGTTAGAAGTTACAGCTACTGTTGCTTTAAAGGCAGGTGCTGGATAATGCCGATTAACTTCGTAGCGATTCATAACGGTGCTTGAGTAGAAACTGAGAACACAGAAGCCGACTGATCCGCTAAAATATACTAAAACAAGTATTCAACCAAATTTTAATGACAAACCCCAACATCTAGTTCTATAAACACATCACCATACAGCAAGACATAAAATAGTACAAAAGCTCTGGAGATAATGAAAATTAGCTTCAGAAAACAAGAGAACGGGCCTGGAAAACTGTTGTTACATGATTCAAACATAGCCGTTACATGGCATGCCCATTCAAAATCACTCCCAATAAACATCCGTGCAAACACAAAATTAATCTTCAAACCCGTATGTCCCGGCGCCGGCCTTTAATAAGTTTCTTGCAATTTATACCCAAACATTTGATACTGTTTAACTCTGTTTTTTCCTTTTAGAATGGACTCATGCCAAGAATGCATGTGTTTGTCTTCAGAGCTAGATTTAAAAATAACGGGTTTCAAACCTCAAGGGTATACAGTTACAAGCATCCACTAGATTAAGACGACAGGCTCTGCAGCCGTACACAGGCAGGTAGCTACGGTTCAAGTGGAGATCCCATCTAAAAGCGAACCAGCTGTGTTTGAAGATACTTAAGCAAGAAATAACTTTTACTCGATTGAGAATCGTCGTCATATGATTGATCATCATATAGCAGAACGTGACAAAGAGAACATAAAACAATATGATTGAGTATACAGTACAGTATTATGAAATGACGATGATATACCACTGAGTGTTATTCAGTGAAAGTTAAGTCAAGATAAACATAACTTGCGCAGTGAGGCTTGTACTGATGTTGATATTGCTGTCAATAATGGTGGGGATGATGGTGGTGTTAGTGGTCGTGGTGGTGTTGGTGGTGATAATGAGGTTGATAATGAAAATGATGATATTCCTTTAAGATTTCTGCGTTTACATAAAAAGTTGGACAAAATTCAAAACAGCAGTTTTTTTAAAAAAAACACAACAACAATGCATTATTGTCAAAGTATTTGAACATTTTACCATGACTTAACAACTACTGCCGAAGTTATTTTTTTTAAACAATGAATTTACAGCTATTTTTTTAATTACAAGGGATTGTTGCAATGAATTGTTGTATGAATTTTCACAACGAGTTTACTACTGTATGTTGGCCAATGAATTTTTCAACACCTCAGTGTTTTTTTTCAATACCTCAGTGTTGTTGATGTTGGATTTAATGAAGCTGTTGACTTTAAAAATTCTGCGTTTGTATACATATTGGACAAAATGATGTTACAATGTAAAATCAAAACAGCATTTAAAAAAAAATAATTTAACAATACATTATTGCCAAAGTGTTTGAACATTTTACAATGAATTTACAACTATTTTTTATTACAAGGGATTATTGCAATGAATGGGCTATATGAATTTTTACAATGAATTTATTACTGCAGGTTGGCAAAAAAATTCTTCCAACACCTCAGTGAATACACTTTTTTCAATGAAATATTTCAGTGAATTTATTAAGTACTGTATTTTCAATGAATTGTTACGTTAATTAAATTATAAATACATCCAATGGTCATTCCCATAATTAATCCTTTCAGGCCTGACAATTTCTAGATTGATAATATTTGGCTGTGATAAGAGGCAAGCATACAAGAACTTCAATATTACATGAAGGTTAATCTCTATGTCAGACTATAAGTTTACTGCATTATAGGTTTAGACACAAACAAAAATATCCCCTGGCTGAAATTTCTGCAAACCTCTGGCATTATCTTGGTATCCTTGGCCAGGTCTGCCTGCTACAGACATGTAAGTTAATTTGAAAAATTTCAATCAGGGTCAAAAGCAGAAACAGACTCCATTTTTCTGTTGGTGCCTATTCATGTTGATTGACAAGCCTTTCACTCACTCAGTCTGTTGTGCAATGGATGCTCTGTAGAAGAAAGTATGACACTGGGATTAAACTGTGATGCAATTTTGAATTCTTTGCCTGACCTTCTGAAAGTGTAGATAAAATTATTTTACTGTAGTTCGAGCAAGTCAATGAAATTTAGGCCTGAAAGGATTACTTAATATAATATCTGGCTATTACTTTTTGAGTGATTTTTTGCAGGAATGCTACTTGTGTTGACTTTAAACAACCAAAGACATTGTGCATCCATAAATGAATTACAGTTCAGGAAAAAATGTGAAGTAATAGTTTAGTGCATGACACAGTTGCATACACTAAGACTGTGAGACTGTAAGACTGTAAAGAGTGGCTGTAACTAGAACCTCTGTTTTCAGCAAAATTGTTCTGTATCAGACTCATATTGGTTTAATATGCCTTCTATTAAGTTGACATGTCTCGATTTCCAACTTGTGCTTTATAGGTCAATGTGTGAGAACTTTCCAAGTTCTCTATGAAGTTTTCTCTCAGAGAATTAACATGTTAATTTAGAAAGCTTAGTTCAGAACATCAAACATGTTTTTGAAAAAATTGAAAACAATTTTCTGTGACTGACAAAAATGAAAAAAACCTGAAAACATTAACCGAATGTACTATTCATGTGAGATCCAAACAAACCGAAAAACCAAACGAACAAAACTATTATCACAATCAGATAACACTTGTGTTAACTTCACACTCTATGAACTATGCTTAAACAAAACAGGTGTATATTTAATCATTAAAATGACACTGGAAATATTTGTGGCCAATTTTTTTTCAGTAATTGGTAAATGAGTTTAACTCTTCAAAGCTTGATGGTTGCAGTGTGGCATGTGTCCAATCGTTTATCGACATTTTAAAAATTTTCTGTTAGATTCTACTCCCAAGCCAGCGCATTGGATTTTTTGAGCACATTGTGCTGTCCGACGTTGAGGGCGCTAGATAAAGCAGCCCGGGTACCATGCAAGATATGAAATAAAACGAGGAGTAATTGAGAAAATTAATAAGGTTTTGGGAAGACTCTTCATTATTCTGAGTGATTATAACGATATGGAAGCCAGGGTTAGCAAATATATCCTCACATTCTATTACAAAAGGTTTGTGGCGTGTGGGTTCCTCTGACCCTGAGGGCGTATACTAAGGAAGTCTGTAAAACTGAAAACATTGCTTCTCCGGTCGGGATCCAAGCATTTTCATCTTTGACATCCATTCATGTAAATCGTACTACCCGTTATCAATGTAAACTACACTAGTGACTTCAAAGTTATGTGATACTAGGTAAGAAGCGGCAGTTACGACCTTTTGACACTGAAACCATACCATGAGTTTTCCATGCAATAAGGTCGTATCTGCCACTTACGATCTTTTTTATCTTTGTTTGGTCCACTTCCGGGGTCGTATCTACATTTTTCGCCTAAAAATATTTATTGAAAAGGCATTCCGAACCAAGAACGTAATGAGTCGAGTCTAAAAATTATTTTGTAGGAACCGCTGACTTTAAATTTCGATATATTTATATTTTTGCTGAAAATCAGTTTTATGCCTCTCCTGTAAAATTTGGTGAAACGCAGTTACGACCTTCTTCCACTGACGCGACGAATTGGGCGGCCCACGAACTTTCCTCGCGGGCGTCATTTTGTTCACTTGTATTTTTAGCATAAGGTACCAACTTTTAAGTGGTGCTAGTGTTTTACTCTTAACTAGAATAATCGCCATGGCTAATTAACACTTTATATAAAACAGCCAAACATAATATACACTGACAATATACACAATATCATACACAAAATGCAAACAACGAAGATATGAACGGTGTGTTGAGTTGCTTTTCCTTCATTATATGACAATAAATACGATAAATGAAATATGGTGCCTTCCGTCTACATATTCCACATAACTGAACTGAAAATACAGATGTAACACAGATGTAGTAACCAATGATGTCTCCATCTAACAAGATTTCTAGAGAAATTGAAACAAAAATGACATCAATAATACAAAAGGGTCATCAACACAGCTATTTATAACAAAATTGGAACTAATTTGGGATAATTGGACGGTGAAGTAATGTCGGTTTAATTTGCAAATTTAAGCTCATCTGCTTTTCTTTTTACTTGTAATGTTTTTAAGAGTAACTTGTTATATTGCAACACTCAACTATAGAGCACAAAACACGTTTTAGAAAATTTGCAAAATGTGAAGACCAAATTATCCCAAATTAGTTCCAATTGGTTTTATGTATTCTTGTTTTTCAGCTATATGGGAATTAGACAGGAAAATGTTCCAGTTTTCGTATCCTTAATAAACAACAAATCAATTGCAAAACAAATTCAGATATTTATCCCCAAAACTTTAGCATTATTCGTTATTAGTACACAATATTTTGAATATTATAAACTAGTCAAAACGTTTACGATTTAATTGAAAATATTCAATAAGAATATTTTGAATACACGTTTGGAGTTCATGATTTTATTCTACATGCAAATACCTATCATTTGATATATCACTTGATAGTTGAAAAGTAAGTTTAGAGTACTTTGCAATTGATTTTAGTAATTTTATATTGTATTCATGAAAATTAGGTACCCGTTTGCATTATGCAAATTAAATCATTACAGCCCTATTTGTCAGCTGCATATCGTCATTTTTCATGGGGCAGAGATAATAGGCTTTCAAATAACGTTTGATGTGGTTGTGTGATGCGGTTCTATGTGTTAAATTATTATAATATCGTTATTAAAAAGGGGAAAGTATATTGTTCTACATTAGTACAAAAAATTTTAAGTAAAATCATTTTATTATCTCTTTGGATATGCATTTTGTATTCTCCGTGCAAATACCTTTCATTTGATATATCACTCGATAGTTTAAAGTATGTTTATAGTAGTTAATAAATTTCTAATTTTATATCGCATTTATGCAAATAGGGTACCCATGTAAATTATGCAAATTAAGGGCCACGTCCGTACTTGACAGCTCCACATTGTCAATTTTCTTGAAGTAGAGATAGTAAGCTTTTAAATAACGTATGATGATGCTGTAAGATTTGGCTTTTTGTATTAAATTTTTTTAAATATTGTTATTGAAATGGGGAAAATATTTTTTCAATATAAATATGACAATATTTCAGTAAAATGAATTTAAACATATTTTGGATGTCTCTTTAGTATTTTACATGCAAATACCTTTGATTTGATATATCACTCGATAGTTTAAAAGTATTTTTCGAGTAGTGAATAATAAATATCTAATATCAATCGCATTTATGCAAATTGGGTACCCGTGTGACTTATGCAAATTAGGGGCTACGGCCGTACTTGACAACTAAATGTTGTCTATTTTCTTCAGGTAGAGATAGTAAGCTTTCAAATGATGTATAATATGGCTGTATGATGAGGCTGTATATGTTCAAATTTTTAAGATATTGTTATTCAAAAGGGTTAAATATTTTTTTCAGTATTAATATGAAAATATTTCAGTAAAACCATTTTAAATATCTTTTTGGATATCAATTTTGTATTTTACATGCAAATACCTTTCATTTGATATATCACTCAATAGTTTAAAAGTATGTTTAGAGTAGTTAACAATGAATTTCATAATTTTATATCACATTTATGCAAATTGGGTACCCATGTGAATTATGAAAATAAGGGGTTATGGCCCTACTTGGCAGCTCCACATCGTCAATTTTCTTGAAGTAGAGATAATAAGCTTTCAAATGATGTATGATGTGGCCGTATGTATGGCGGGTACATTAAGTGTGAAAAATGGGTGTGTCTGCCGCTCGCCTAATACAGAATAGATGCTGACCAAATACTTAAAATACTCCAGTCACCTTCAAATATCACTATTAGTGGCAAGAGAGTATTATATTATACTCTTCATGACTTTAATTAGACTTCTGATACAGAGAATTTGTGTTTAATATTGTCTGTTAAAACTGATAACGAAGTTGCTCCTTAAGTAATCAAATGTGTAGTGTCCGTGACGCTACTCAAATACAGATCACAATAATATCTTGGAAACCAAATGTTCAGTAAATCATTTATTGTTCACTTTATAGTGTTACTAGGACAGTTTTGCATTGTATAGCATTTTCTACATACCAGTTATTATTGCCTACATACCAGTTATCTCAAAAATTTTGCATTCAGTGTTGTATTTCTGATAAAATTTTCTGGTTATTGAAAAATACCAGTACTACAAATATTCTTTATGTCAAACTTCCTTAATAATATGTTTTTGATTTGTTTGTAATCAATTCTTGTCATAATTTTACTGTTTTTACAGGTTTACTGGTTATAATAAACAATAGTTTGTTTCACACACATATTCCTGAATGTGTAGTGTCCGTGACGCTTTTACCATACTACAAAAATGACTAGAAAACTAACAAAAAATGAGCAAAATTTTGCTGCAAATACTATTAATGTTTTCTAAAGACTTCAACAATTGCAGTAAAAAATAATTTAAATGTACTAAAGGGCAAATCTGTAAACTAGAGGAATCATAAGCTCATGGGGGAAAAATGAAAAATTCTTTTTTTTTTCGTAACAAATCATTTTGCAGGAAATCATGCAAAGCTGGGTAAAATCCTGATACATTCACCTTATTTTCTACAACAGATGTATATATTTTCTGGTTAAACTTTTAAAAAGAATATTTGTACAAATGTTGTATAGTCTACTATGTTATTTCTTCATCAACTCATAATATTTTGTAGTGTCCGTGACGGTGTGTCAACACAATAAAGAACTGGTTGCCATGGAAATACTGAGAAAGTTTGGTTCACAACTTTTCAAGCAAATATGTACCAAACCTTAAGCTTTGTGAATTTAGTAAATTTAGATATGTGTCTACAAGATGAAATTTTGACAAAAGTGAAACACTCTAGAGCACCCTGATTGTGACTGAGCCGATAGTCATCACTTGACTGAAAGTGAATCGGAACTATTTTCAACTTGACAACGTTTTGATGCAAAAATGTTGAAATATCATGTTTTGCATAGAAAATCCTAGTTTAGGAAAATTTTGCTGGCAAAAATGATAAACCGCATAACAGTAGTTTAAATATATCAATGCGCCGTTCGATGATAAAAATCGTTCCATTTTTAACGGATTTTCATCTAAGATGGAAATAAAGCATTTGATTATCATTTGCCAATAAATCTAAATATTTTGAGAGAAAACTGTGTAAGAGAGACATGTAATAAAAACATTATAGCCCAAACAAGGGACTATGTACTCTCGGGGCAGGAGACCATTTGCCCTCCTTACGTCGGGCAAATGGTCACCTACCCTCGGGCACATAGTCCCATGTTTGGCGTGTTATAATATATATTATGCAGCTCTTACTGCTACATGACAAATCACAACATTCAGAGAGGCAGGGGAAATGATGATGGTAGTGGTAATGTTATGGGGGTGATTGGGATTCAAACAGCGCCATTTCCTATCAATGTCACAATGTATGGAGAAATAGGTCGGGTGCTGACCAAGCAATAGAGATGCACAGTGATATTTTTATCAGGCGCCTCTGGAAAAACTGGTCACACATTCAAGTTGTTTTTTTCCCCGCAGGTCCTCCCGTGAAGAATGAACTCATTTTGCCATTTTATCTTCAAATAAGGAATCGTGGATGCTCTAATATGGCTGCTCTTATAAAGAGCTTTGTGAAAATTTCAAGAAAATGGCAACATTACCAAGTCAATTGAACTCGGAGACCGTACATGACCTATTGCAGTCCTCTGCGTTAATACTTTCCGTTACAGCTGTTGGCGCTATCCAGTTTTTATATGCACATCAGAGTATCTCTGTTGGAGATAAGGAACTGGCTTTGCCTTGACATTTCACCTTAAAGTTTGTTCTCCGATCTGTTGACTTGATAAATCCGTGTGTCTCCGAAAATGCGGGTTGTAAATATATCCGTTGCTTTTGATTCTGGCCTCCTCAGTGTATTATATCCCTCCTCAAACATCGCATCACCGATATCCATTCGATTTATTATCACCATGTCCATTTATCAGGCGGTTCGATAATCGCGGACTGTCCAAAGAGTGAAATGATGGAAGTCCCGGATGTAATCGATCACTTCAAGCAGTAGCAATGCTTTACGGTATCGGGCTTACACCATGTTGTGATATATATTCTAAGTGCACTTTCGCCACCCATGACTTAGCAAACGATGAGAATAGATTCAGTGTGTAGGTCAGCTCAGGTCTGTTCAGTGTAATGGTAACACTATTAAATTATGGTTTCCCGTCATGGTCTACTTTTGCGATTATAGTATCTATCTATACTCCTGCTATGCATACCCTCGCGACTTGGGCAGGACATGGGTAAAAAAACATTTTGTGAGAAACGGTTCCTTAAACCTACCCATTTCCATCTCAAACTACTCGCAATGAGATGCACCTATGGTAGTGGATAGCACCACCTTTATCAACAAATTTTACCCGGACAGTGACACATTTATCCTTTGAATTTGTATACAAACACAGTAATTACGCCTGTGAACATTTTCGTCTCTATTTATGGAAATGTGGTAAATCAGCCATAGCATTTTTACAAGTTGTTGCGGTTGTGCAAACGTGCCGTATTACAGCGCCACCGCTCGTTGATGTTGGAGTGTGACGTCAGTGGAATCGCTCTCTCACTTTGACCGACTCCAATATTTACAATCAAGTCGTGATTCAAGGGACAGGCGAAAAAATGCTGACGGTTAGTCTTAAAAAAATTTGCGTCGACACTGCCACACATGGACGCTGGCTGGTAACCTTGTTCTACATTTATCTATATAGTCGATGGTTTGTAAGTATATTTATGATAATACATTAAAACCTGTCTTCGTATCCACCCGTACAGAGCGGTCACCTTTTTACAGTGGTCACCTTGTGGCAGTCTCGTGACATTGTACACGTAAAGAGCCCTCTCCAGAACAGCCACCTCTCTTCTTTGGTCAGTGACCACATATTATTGCTTCACTTTGGTACAAAACCTGTGTATAATGGTCAGCATATCTGACTGTGAATGACCTTTATCAACCGATTCTTGGACTAAAAGCAAGAGATTACTCTATTTGGACCAACTGTTACAGCTGCATCACAAGTGTTTCAGAAATTAAAATCAAGTTTTATGATTTTTAGAGATTTATGATATTGAATTTTATTATTACTGTTATTTTCTGCCAAAGTCACCACTCGAACACCATCTGCACATAAAGTAATGCCACAACTACCCTCTAGAAAAGGCTTCCTCCATGGTGGTCACGTTTTCATTGGCTCTAGTGTGAGCCACTTTACACAGATTTGACTGTTATAACATAATAACACATAACCATGGATATTTTTTGTCTATAAATAAAGCCATGCATCAGGACAGTTTTTTCCAGACAGTTTCTCCTATAGTTATCTGTTAGATTTTTCAGTTTCTCCGATTCCAATACAAGCTGTATTGATTTCATGGTTTCTCCCAAGAAGACGTTCCAGGTGTTCAGCTCAAATGGGAAACGAGTGAGGGCGCTCTTACTCACACTCACCTCTGAAGGGAGATCGTTTCCTGCACCATACCTCGACAGTTGGTAAGTTGCCAAAGTGGACAAAATAACTTTACAATTTCATGAATTTGCATCTTTTCATTGTATCGCCAGATAGTTAACAAGATAGTTTGCGATCAACAGAAGATCTATAATATTTCTTAAATGATGATATTTCATCGTCGACATAATTTATAGAACAAATATTCTTTCAGATGTCGCGATGCAACGAACTCTGAATTTGAATATAGACCCTCGAGGGTCTATGATTTAAACTTCTATATCCTGCCCATGTGTTAAAACCAAATCTAAGGGACAGCAACTATGGCAGCTAAATGGCGAATGTGTCTTTATTTTTTTATAAATTCAAGACTGTCTTTATCTCGATTGCAATTGTTAGGCTCGTAGTTAGGGGAATTACGAGTGAAGGTACTAATCTGGATCGTAATGCTTTCATTAACTGAAGTGGACACCAAGATGTTGATTGCAGCACAACTTTAAATCTTTATTCAAGATGGAAAACGTAACGTTCAGCGTCTCAGGTCTGATCGTCAGTGTACATTCGCTCCAAAGTTATATACCTTTTATAGACTTACATAATTACAAAATTATCATCATTATGAAATGGTCATCACATGGAAATTTCCCGCCAGTTTTTATAGTTTCTTAAGATTAAACAACATTACACCATAGAATATCCCGTACTCGATCGTTCTCATTCTATATTTACAAATAATGAATTAAAATGACGTTTTGTCCAATCTCCTTCTCGTACGATCTTGACTCGACCTTTACACGCCTTGACCACGTGAGGGACGTTTCGAGATAAAATCTTTACAAGGGAGGGCGTTACACAAAATGAGCCATTATAATTGACTTTTCGGTGTTGCCCGATAATCCATGATAATTTCTCTTACAGATCATCAAGCTCGCATAAACAATATAATGTGCAACCACGTTCCTTATTTACTAAAGCAATTATTACAAGTATGGTACATGTTGTAAACTAGATACAGTTGTTGTGAAGGAGTTTGGTTAGTGTCAGGTTCTGGGAGCTTGGCTAGCGCCCTCTACATTTAGTTATAGTGTAGCACTTTCATTACCCACATATCTGATTTGTGTGTAGTTCAACAATTTTAGCGCGGAGTTTTTTTCCGGTCTTCAAAACTTGCCGTTGTGAGGGTATTTTTAAGGACAGAAGACAGACATGCATGCACCGTAGCTCTCTTCACTTATTAATCCTCTTTCTACCTGGCTCCATAGACATCGACAAACCTTAGAAATTATACAACTTGGGAGATAGAGGATTGAATCCTATATGTACAAAGATGTGAAAGAGAAAGACAATCAATTTCCTTTCTGTGCTGATGCATGCTCTCAATACCCACTGCTCTGAGTTAAATCTTTCCAAAAGTTGGAAGTTGAAGACGATCGGCCCTAAAACTAATCGAAAATATCTTTTCAGCACAATTTTCTAATTGAAATGATCGACAATATGTCTACAAGTTGTCACTGTCCGTATCACTAGAGACGCCATAGCATCGCGCTGAAAACCCTCGAGTGCAAACGCAACCTGGCAAGACATGACAGGTAATTTACGCGCTATAAACCATTCACTTTTGTCACTCTATCTATTCCGCTCTAAAACTGCAAGCTCCGTCCTTTACAGATTTTATGGGATAGAGACCCAAGTGATCCGCGAAAGCATAATAAAAATATCAAAAATTTTGTGTATCATGAGGATAAATCAATTCATTGTCAAATGATTAAAAATGGAAAATCAACATTATAAGACATTAAACCATTAAATTTCTTAATATACGACAATCCTGTCTTATTTTGACAACAATCATGTACGCCGAAAAAATGATAAACCCTGGGATGGGATAAAACATAACAGTTAGATAAAATCATGACTTTGGATGACAGCAGGTGTGAAAGAAAGCCTCTCACTGGTGGTGTATTATTGTATACTAAGTTCAGACTCAGGCTTAGGGTCATGATAAAATAAGAAAAAACTGGTCCGCGTTCACACTGTATTTGAATCTCCCGCCTTTGAATCACTTGTTAACATCGCTTTGGGCAAACTGTCAGGGCACAGGAAAAATTACGTAAGTCAGGGCTCTTTAATAGATGGTATCAAACATGTGTTTTCTATCAAGATAATCGTCTCCGTTTACTCATCACCCTTCTACAACCATGCTTTACTTAAATGACACTTTAACTGCAAGCTCTAAGCTAATCACTTAGCGACACACTGCTGTTTGTCCATGCCTAATGAGTTTCTGTTTCTTAACCAATTCCTCAGACCCGACATGAATTAGGCCGGCCCTGGACCGACCAAGAGCTAAGCTACCCAGCGCGTTCACATTTGTTTCTTAAAATTGTTCGCGCCTCAAAATGAAACACAAACTTTTGTTCAAATTTACCTCAAGCAAACTTTCAACCATTTTCTTTAAAAATCAAGAATAAAAATTTGAAGTCACATTCCAAATTTTGATACTGAAAGAGACAAATCACCCAATATATTTGAAATTCAAAATGGCCGCCTCCCTGTGTGATCTTTATGGGGGAAACAAATTCTCGATTTCGACAAAACTTAGCCGATGGAAACTTTGCTTAATCCAAGAGCTTCAAAATAAAAACCTCCATAAGTGGTAGACAAAAACATAATTCTAAAAGTTTGAGAGTCCTGATATCTGTCCCGTGAGGCGAATTCTACTTAGAAAGAGTAACCACCTCAAAGGCGATCTGAATTATGGAGTGTGAACGTTGTCACTGTCTCGGTACGGGCCTAATAGATACAAGTCTAATTGATACACACACACACACACACACACACACACACACACCAAAAGGAAAAACGTTTCAAAATATACAAATGAGATAACCTCTAATAATACGTATTTACCAAAACCACGGTGGGTAGGACGCCTCGGGAATGGATTTTAGAATTCTAAAATTGGAACAGAACTATCTTGGTCTACCACTTGCGGGAGTAAATTTTGATGCTGATGAAGTACAGAAAGTACGTATCTGTAGGCTTATTTTTGAATGAAAATATAAATTTAATTTTATTCTACGGTTAACAAGAGTTAGGGGCCATTTTGAATTCAGTTTCAGGTGTCGGGGAAATATTGAGTAATATTTTTCTTTAGTTCTAAATTTTTACTCTGTGAACTCTGATTTCTATTCTAGATTTTCAAAGAAAATAATTTAATGTGGTTTCCCTACGGAAGGTTTGAGCAAAATTTTAAGTCTTTGAACCATACCGAGGTACCTTAAAGGAAGAATATGTTTCATTATGATATTTGAAAAAAAATGTCATTTTGGCATTAACTTTGACAGCTTTCATGCAACACAGATTAATAGCTATCAGTAATCGGATGCATATCGCATTCTGAAAAATCTACACCGTATTCAATGATATTGGCAATGTGCAGCGGCTCGGAAGGTTGTTTCTGACTGGTAGATAGTCATTATTTACAGCAACTGCGGAGAGTCTGAAAGTTGGTCTATTATCTTGCCTGATTGGCTGTTTTGGAACAATTTACAAAACAGTTAGTTCCAGCCAACTAATAGCTTAAATCTTCTGAGACGCTGCACATGGGGCCCGGTGAATTTTCGTCAGCTTTACTTGACATGTTTGATTACTTGGCAAAAGGCCAAACCTTGACTCCATGTGCAGGCTATTGTGTCTTATTAATATGCGGGTGTTAACTGTACTCATATCATGTCTTGGTCAGAATCTCGAACATTCTATATATCACTTTATATGATGGTTTGCGAAGATATTAAGGAGAAAGTAATTTACATGTAAATCATTGACTACTTACAGTTCTGATCAACATCTTATCGCGCCAAAATCTTATCTGTGTCTGTCAAAATACCAGTTTGTGCGATAAGGAGCTAGACATTTTTATAGACATAAACGTTAACCTCTTTGCAAAGGTTCGCTAAGTCCTAGGATGCTGACGACCTTGCTCTTAGGCTGCATTCACAAACACCTGGGGGGGCAGGAGAATTGGCGGGGGATTTGAAAATATCTAGGGTATGTCGGGTGGCACTTGAAGGAATTTTGGAAAAACAAATCTGTCTCTGATTGACATGAAATCTGTGTTGAGTTGTCAATTTATAGCTGTATCGTTTGGTTAATTTTGGGTGGTTTTGTTTTGTGTATCCATTGTAGTTTCTTACTCTACTCTCTGAAACGTGATAAAAATCCGGTTTTAATTTATCAACACAGCCATATGTTTACAATCAGTATTGTTATTGCTTAAATTGAATTATTTTCTAGACTAGAATTCATTTGTCATCGGTCTTTGCACATATTCAGAGTACCAAGAGTGAATTATTGAATTACAATAATATTTTGGCTAAAATTCCAATATGTTGTGCACATCTGCATTTTCAAACACCCAATTCTAATCAAGTACATTTATATCAATTGTCAAGCACTTATAAAAGCACAGATTTAGCTATTTTAATGTTGTAAAAATCATTCATAGTTTTCTCATAGGATGTCATGTATACTGGATCAACATTTTCGATGAAGTTCCAAAATCAAAGTTTTTGTGATACACACCTGCACTTGTAACCATCCTGTTCTAATCAAGTACATTTACATATATATATATATATATATATATATATATATATATATATATATATATATATACACACACACACACACATATATATATATATATATATACACATACATATATATATATATATATATATATATATATATATATATATATATATATATATATATATATATATATATATATATATATATATGCCCAGAAATTGCCAGTTATACGTTGGAAAAATATTGCTCATAGTTTTCTCGTAGACAACCATGTAGAATCCACAATAAAAAAATCTATTTTTTTATACACACAAGCACTTTTTATCTCCCACCTCAAGTAAAATACATTTTCATAACATGTATAAACATGTATAAATGTACAGATATAACTTTATGGGAAAATTAATAAGGTTTGCCCAATAGACTCCCATGTAATATCATTTGATATTTCTGGACGAAGCACTATCGGCCACATCTTGCTTTCTAATAGTTGCACAAAATATGGTGCCCGCTGACCCTCTCCAAAGACATTGTGTAAAGTTTCATAACCCTCCAAAATGCTTGAGAAAAAATTTCTATAATTTCTGTCCAGTCCCTAAGAATGGGATTTCAAAATTGTAACAAGCCACAAGGGGGCATTTTAAGTTTGTTACGGAGGGCATTTGAAAAAAAACAGGACTTTTTTTGTATTCTCCCGCGCCCAAAGAGGTGTTTGTAAATGCAGCTTTATTCGATAGAAAAGCTAAAAATGCAGCCTTTCTTTCATACTACTTGCATGCCTTGTAGTAGTGTGAACATTTTCGTGAAAAACAGGGTTATTTGAATTAAAATCTGGTTATCAGTGTATTGCCGACATTCTTTCTGTTTCATTGACATCGTTCGATCAAAGACTCAACAGTTCGTCAAAATTGTGACGGAGAGCGTCCGAATATTTAAAAACTGGTCGCATTCTTTCATTGTCAATGATTTTTCAAACCACGCCAATCCAAAACTAATCAAAATTATGCATGTTCTTCTGATTATTCCTACTGATAACACGACCTTCGACCCGACGAGTTTTAGTCATCACCAGAAAAATCCCCGCGGACACAAGTCTTAGACTAAAATTAGGACGCTTTGCAAACCGACTTACTGACCCTACAGGACATTTTAGTGTTCTCAAATCTTCTTAATCTCTGTCTGTCTTCGGCTCTGTCTCTTCCGTCTTTCGCTCCCCTCTCTCCTTGGAGTCTTCCCTCTGTCTATCTCTCTATCTCCCTCTGTTTTTCTCTTTCTCTCTACTGACAAGGTATAGCCATCCAAGAATATCTAAGTCGATGCCCTGAATTGCTTCTTAGTCTTCAATAAATGTCGTCACTGTACCTAGTTCACCATGGCAACCTTTCAGAGTTTTTCTCACCATTTCATGATATTGAAACATAAGTATATGAGCATATGGAAAATGATTTACTGGGTTCCTTGTGATCAATGTTAAAGCGATGTATTCGTTGCTTCGCTTCGATAAAGTTTGTATGTGCGATGTGTGATAGTGAGCATGCGTGCGTGAGTGCTTCACGAACTCTACAACGTGTGGAGCGGTCTCAGTCAGAAAAATGTAACAACTTAGCCGGCTATTGAACCACTCTTTTTTGGGAGTGGAGATTTAGCCGAGCGGTTCTCTCTGTGGCCTCTCCGCTAGGCTACTGATGCCGTATGTTGTGGGTTCGAACCCGATTGAAAACTAGCCGTATTTCCTATGTATCAGAAGCACATAGACGGTGATAAATACGGAAAGAAAAACCCTGTGACTTGTTAGGCCGACCCCGATATAATAGTGTTTGGTCGGCCGTAAATGAGTTGCAGAGATCTATTAAACAATCACTGCTTACCTGAACATGTGGTAGAATGCAATATCGATATTTTCGTTAAAGGATGATGAATTATTACTAATGTACAAAACGAAAACCACACCATGTCAAAAAATTGAATTGACATAATTCCAAAGTATATTTTTGGTTTACGTGGAACATACCCTGAGTTAATCTAATTGGTTCATCAGAGCTGAACTGCGCTCCTAAGATCAAGCACGATGATAAGTTTGTAACCGGCGGCTACATGTGGAATTCGTCTTCTTTGCAGCGGCTACATGACTGTTTCCTGTTTAAGGTGACATTTAAGCGTTGTTGGATAGACGAGGCAATGACCCATGTCCGACCCCTGTCTTCATGGTATCAATGCTCATCCTTTCCTATCTGATCCCGTGTGATGTAACCACGATGCTTTTCCCTGACAACAGACTGTCTTTGAGATTCAGTTCATAGATATTAAAAGATTGTCAGTTCCCCAAGAGATCGTGAAGAACTGCTCTGTATAATACTAAAGGGTGAATTTTAGCGACATAACACCATCATGATCGTCGAGCGGATTCAGCGCTGGCATTGACGGTCATGACATTATAAGTTTTTCCCGCTAGTCTTTTTGTTTTATTATAGTACAGAATCCCGGCTCCTAGTTCCCCCCCCCCCCATGGGGAAGTATATATTTTGTTTCCAAATAGAACAAATAATGACAAAAAAAGTATCTCACTGAATAAAGTGCAATGGTAAAAACGCCTATGCTGAATATTCATGTCAAAATTTGACTTTCTCTTGAAGTTCGTAATCAATAAAATCAGTAAAATCAAAACATTTCCACTGATCGAGCAAAATCGTTTAAAGTAGCTGACGTTATCACAGCGTCTATCACTGCAAAATTCAGTTTTATTTTTTACATCAGAATTCAAGTCTGAACCAGAATTTACTCATGAACAATGACAATTCAGTTTACACACGTACAGATTGAGTTGACAAGCTTGATACCGTGTAGATCGAAACGCTATAGGAGTAGAACAAGAAATTGTAGTTTACAATAAAAACAAAAACAAAATAACTGATGAAAAAATCATCAAAAGTTATAGATGCTCGGTCCTTTTACAATTTTTAATATACTCATTAGGTAAATGTACTAGCGTTTTTTAAATCTATAAATCGACAACACAATTATTTCATTTATTTCAAGAAAGACTGAGAGGTCCAAATTCAAAATTCGGTGTTGATTTGTTTTACAGTATTGTAAAATCTCTAAAAATTCTGGCAGTCATAATAGTTTTGGGCCGTGTAGATTTTAAAAATCTTACAAACTTCTTTTCTAACTTTCCAAATGTTAAAATATCCATCTATAACAACCGAGAATTTGTTCATCTATAGCAGATAATCGTCCCTCAAGGTTAAACGAGCGTCACTAAAACCGCTCCTCAACCACTTTTCTCGGCCGCATGCCAGTTTTGTTGCCACGACAACCATCCTGAATAAGGCCACAAAGTATGATTACTGACGCAGTCATCATTGCATCCGTGTTTCTCGGCGTCCAAACGAGGCTATTTAAGGATAAAGAAGCACCATGTTTCTCCTATGCGCGACTGTCCCGTTGCCACGACAACCATCCAGCTCCAATCCCAAAACGTATATATGTACGCATAGATATAATTAGTGCATTCCCCTTGATGATATATAAGGTTGACTTTTCCAAGAATGTACTTCTTTGTACTTTAAAGTCGCAGCAAGGCAAAACTTAAGCAATTTAATGAATGGAGGATATACAGAGAGTTGTTAGGGCATCAGATACCCAGATTATGCCCGTAAATGGTTCCGTGCATTTAAGTCCTCTGAACAAGTAAGGCATCGCCGAAATACGCAATGACTCCCCTAAACACACACGGCTTATATTACTCTGCAATCGATAATTGGCATAATCTCAGCAAACAGTTACAGCTGTTAAAATTGAAAATCTTGATTTAGCCCATTTCTCCACTCAAAGTACACAGAACATTTTTCCTTTGCACACACAAAAAAAAAACAGTTTTTCACAGTATTTTTTCAGTGAAGTCACTTTTAGTTTTTAGCTCGATGCTTTTGGACATCAAATATTCAAAGATGGCTGTGCAACGTTCAGTTTCAACAATGTGACAATTGAGGTGACAGTGACCCCGGCATTGGTCTTGATAATCACTTAATATGCAGTCGACTATACTGGCAATCCATGAGTTGAAAGCCTTTCATTTCACGGGTGCGTGGTTCAGTACATTGGAGGCGAAAACAGGGCAATCGATCATGTGTGACGCATGGCGCTGGAACAGCAACGCTTATTGCGTGCTTTGCTTACAAAGTAAAGTTGTGAAAGCGATGTATCAATAACGAATGAATATCCTGAGTGCTGTTCAGCTGGAAATATAGCTTGATGTCGCACAGAGTGGTTAAGTTCAATTTTCTTACCAGGGAAAGCTTTTCCATTCAAAAATAGGCTATACAAGTAGAGTCGATTGACAATTTCCTCAGTCAATCAACCGAAGTCACAGTGTCTATTTATCTTAATTTTTGTCATGCTGACCATTCCAACTGTTTTCTTTAAAAACATTAAACGCATAGAGGTTAGACTTGAGAGTTGGACTGTTCTACCATTTGGACCACTGAGTGAGCTTGAGACAGATAAACTTGTAGAATCATTGACCTGCTGTCTATCTGTCTGTCTGTCTGGCTGGCTGGCTGCCTGGCTGGCTGCTGACTGTCCATCCATCCATCTATCTATCTATCTATCTATCTATCTATCTATCTATCTATCTATCTATCTATCTATCTATCTATCTATCTATCTATCTATCTATCTATCTCTCTATCTCTCTATCTATCTATCTATCTATCTATCTATCTATCTATCTATCTATCTATCTATCTATCTATCTATCTATCTATCTATCTATCTATGTCTCTGTCTGTCAGTCTGTCCGTCCATCCATCCATCCACCCATCCACCCATCCATCCATCTATCCATCCATCCATCCATCCATCCATGATGTATCTATCTATCCATCTATCTATCTACACCTCTACCTGTCTGTCAGTCTGTCTGTCTGTCTGTCTATCCGTCTTTTTGTTTGTGTGGCAATATGGGACGGTTTAGGACGACTGCGCATTTCAGAAGACTGTGACACTTTACACAACTGAACATTTAAGATCATAATGGATTATTAAGAAATGTAAAGAGACACTGACGATAGTAATTCTAAGGAAACTAAGTTTGCAAGTTGCTAAGAAGTTAATAAAAGTCAACGTATAGTAGCGGTATATAAGTTAGCTCATTTAGTAAGTTTAGCTCATGACATTTTATGTCAGCAAACAAATCTGAATTTTTCGATTTTGCAGAGTTGAAGTAGATCGACATCTGCAAATATTGAAACACTTCCTCTATTATTGTGGCACTACATGATGAAACTATGAGATATTGGACTCAAGGTTTAAAAAATTTATGTTGACAAGGATCTGCTAAGGGAACTAACAATTTTGACGAATGAAAGAAACGGGCAGACGCAAAACGTAGTTATTATGCCTGTAAGATAAAATATGCGACTATAGATAATTTCGAGATAAGTGGTTCAAATAGAAGTTGGTCGGACATTGCAGAGTCGCATTTGATCCTAGACTTTTACTATATCCCTCGAAAGGGACATTTTAACACAGTAGCTATATAAGATTCTTTAATTGCAGTTTTCTCTTTAGTCACACGTGAAAGAACCTTCCTTACAATGATTCTAGTCAGAAATCTTCCCAAGGACATATAGACAGAATGATTTCCCAGTGGTGGGTGCTTTCATAATTAATGCACTTCTCTTCATTTTTCATTGTAGCAGCGTTCAACAATATTGCTCAATATTGCCAGACTTTCGCGCGTACAGTGTTAAAACTAATAATTATTTAATTACGCACTTATCGAAAAATTTGGAACAAAGTCTTTATTCATCTTTGTTTGTGAGTTTTATTCGTGTTCATGAACGCGCGGGAATTAAAATACTGCAGCCGAAAGGAGGCTTCCATTGTAGTTGTACGGTAAAATTGTTTCCACTTCGGGCCCGTGGATAATTAAATCACGCGACTATGAAACGACACCAAGAGTACTAAGCTTAGTGTTTGGAAAAAGGTTTAGCTTTATTTCGATTGAGGTGCGCACTTTCGCATTTAAGGTATTATGCTCCAACTTTCGTCAAGGAATCTTTCAACCACCTCTCTTTCAAAATCAAGAATAAAAATCGTGGGTCACAGTGCAAATTCTGATACAAAAGAAACTAATTACCCAAGATTTACCGATATTTGAAATTAAAAATGGCTCCCATCACCATGTTAACTCTATGGAGAAAAATAAAATTTTCGAATTTCGAAAAACTATGCCAGTAAAAACTTTTCTTTTGCCAACAGCTTTGAAATGTATCCCCACAAGTGGTATATCAGAAAAGAATTGTGAAGTTTGAGAGTCCAAATATCTGTCCCCGAGGCGCGTTCTACCTTAAACAGGAACCCTATAAAAGCCGGATTATCGTAAATCTATGCAAATGTGAAAAAGCCACGCTACTGATCGGACGTGCCGTGTTTGGTCCCAGAATCCCATCACTTTGCCATGTTTTAGGCATTCATTATCAATGAATCTTGCATATGATGTCTGTGAATAAATAGCGACCGTAAATTTGAGTTGAAAATAAAGTGAAAAAATCCTCCGCTTTTTGTCGGAGAACACACATGTTTCAAAATGTGTTCCTTCTACGACCGTTTGGCCCCTCTTTGCACATGTCCCGAAAGTGCCCATCATGGTTATTCAAATTTATCATACGGTCAAAGCGATGCTATGATAATTCAAAAACTCCCACCCAGAGTATGCAAATGGCTGAGTCGTCAGTAATCCCCTATTGTGCGCCCCCTGTCCTGTAACTTCCCGTTTAAATTTGATCTGTTATCCTAACAAGTTCAAAATCGACCCATCTTATCAAATGTGGTACAGATTAGCATCAGCTCAAACAAATAGAAGTGCTTAAATTCAGACTACGTTGCTGATAAAAATTGAAACTGTAAAGACACCTGGTCATCTTGTTTAGTCTTTTTTCATTTAAGTAACTTTTGCTTACTTACTTATCGTTAAAGTTGGATTAAAAAAGTAAATAACATTTGACGATGCGGAACGTACGGTGTCTCATCATTGCTAAATACTTTAGTTAGTAGGCGATTTATTCTTACAATAGTATTTCCTTTGGCCTTTATATATTTAATCATATTTTGACAGTAATGGCCTAGAAAAAACAAAGGGAAAGCAATGTTTCAAATTCTACCTTTTCATTTACCGGCACGCCTCTTATTGTCTATGGTTTTATTTTACCCAATTCCTTGTTTGACTTTGACGAAGTATAAATTGGGGGCTATACTGGCTAAAATAAATAAAGAGAAAATAACATAAAAACTGCAAAATCGGTCAAAATCTGGCAAGCATGGAACTCAATAGCTCACATTTTCGTCATGGAATGGTAACACTAATGTCATTAGGATATGCATCATATCATTAAAATAAACGAGTTGATTACGCTCAGAGGAAATAGACTCTGTATCGACCGGAGTCATGATCCTGACAGTTTTCCGGTATGTTTATCTCGTGAGTGCTCAAGTTATCCAAAATGTTCAAAAACCTGTCCATGGTGTCGAATAAATTTCTGACAACCTATTCTGGCGACTAATCGAGTTGGGAGAGGAAAAGAGTACAAATTAACGTTTTCGTCATTGGATTTTCATACTTCAAAACTTTTGTTGAGAATAAGGGGCTGGAGGTCAAAGGCTTCCGATTTCCACCCGATGCTGCATGCGGTAATTACCCACGGTCCCTTATTGTCGACGCGTCAAAAAAATGTAAACAACATTTACCAGTTTCATTGCAACGCCATTCCGATGATTGAACTATCTAGAAATTGGAAAACTGTATTAATTAATAAATCATCACCGTAACGGGATTTAAACATGATTAGCAGATGTACCGACCGGTATTGATGCTAAAATACTATACCTGTATTCTGAAGTAACGTGTTCCCCAGATAAGACTGCAAATATTCTCAGATGAATATGAAACCGATAACTTCGAAGAGGGATGGTTGTTGTGGTATTTGGATTTCAATATATGTAATACGTGTTACTATCAGCAGTGTTTTTTCTGCATTGAAAGGGGCACTTTGTGCCCATTCATTACCATTAGGGGGCAGACTTTACATTTTAGGGGACAGTGTTGACTTTGATTTTGACTTCCTAGGAAGCGCTTTCCCAATATCATTACGACGTCACCAAAGCTGAATGGCGGGCGATATTTTGTCTTTTCCGAGGGATTACTAGGGACCGTCTCAGATTGTCGCATAAGTTCAAGAAGCGAAATTCATTCTTTCAGATCAAAACCCCCTCCCACCAAATGACAGTTCAAAAGGGCGAAATGTTGATGTCTGCATGAGAGTACAATGTAGCAATGTCAGGCTCTGATAGCAGTGATGCTTTCAACACAGCAGTTTTCAGTATTCCCGATGCTGTTTTGTTGATTTTAGTGCGTTCGCTATTTTATGGAACGATAAGAGCTTCATTTCCGTAATCTTTGAAGAAAATTTCTCTTTATCTTATTTGATCAGAGATTTTAGTATTTTTTTCTTGGCAAGGTCGTCATATTCATTTTGTGTCTGTTTGAGTAACAAAAGCGACTTTGCGACTTGAAGTAGCGTTACCATAAATCCTTCGACACCAGTTCTGTCATTTCAAGAATTTACATGGTCTACGCCGATACGATTAAAAACTCAACGATTGCTTCGTTTTCAAATTACTGAAATGATGAGAACTTTGATGTTTTATTTTCCCGCACACAAGAAGCATCAGGCTTGAGTCAGTCTCATATTTTTTCAGCTTTCCAGCATCAAACTTGTACATTATTTTCCCCGAATCCTCCTGGGCATCTCTGTGTTTTTTCAGTTGTTGACAAGTCGCCATGGTGTACAAACATTTAGTTTCCAAAGACTTTTTGCAGTCATTATGGTGCTTTTCGAAGAATTGCTTAGAGCCAGGAACTGGTTAACTAATAGAGTCATTTCGACATTTTCTCTGAGAATTATGCGTCTCATGAAGACTTAGGTATTCCGTGCTGTTTGGTCAACACAGTGAGAGTGAAATGAGGAAGTGTGGTTAGAGCAGGCAGAGGTTAAGAATACAACGTTACTGCCAGTTAAATTGAGTTTTGGACACCAATGAGCTGGAAACGGTTACTGTAGAATTTGTTCGCTCAAGTGACGGTGCAGCTTTTGTTTATTTTACCACAGAGTAATATCATAGACAGAGTGGCAACACTTGCATGCCTTTTGTTCCATGGTCGTCTCGGTAGACTATTGGCTTTTCATATTAAAATGAGCTTCAAAGGTGTTAAACTTTTTGGAGGCTTGGTTTGTGGTTGATAATTACACGAGATTATGCGAAACATACGACGAGATGGCATCGTACTGCCAGTCGCGTAGCAACCATAGTTACTTTGTAGGCTCTCAGGCCAGAAACACTGTTTCACGCCAATCAAAACATAACACGCCAGCAGTTTCATAAACATGTCCTTTCTTGGCACACGTGTAAAAGACGGTATGACTGACCGTAAACCATTGAGTAAAACCAGACAGTATCGATAAAAGACTTTCAAATTTGGTTCAAACACACTCATTATATATTCATAAAAATATGAGAGGAATTTTTAAAACGGTAAAACCCACTTTCCTGAAGCTCAAAACACTCCCGTTTTCGCCAGCACATCAATTCCGATCAGCACCACACGACAACAACAACACAAGCTACATACTTTCGCTTAACAATTGGTGAAAATCCGAAAATTACCGAAGGGTGCATGGTCGGCACTCTTCGGAAAAGAGAGCCAAGAGCTTCGTGAGGCGAGGCAAACATGGATTGCTTACGTAACCGCTTCACGCCTTAAACAATAGCTGTTGCCACTCTGTCTATGATATTACTCTGTGTTTTTACACACAAAGAACTTGTGATCACAAAATAAAATTGCGGAAGTGAAGTTCACTAAATGAATAGAGGTCAAACCTCCTCATCCCCCGTCACATTTCGCTTTTTGAACTTATGCGACAATCTGAGACGATCTCTTATGAGTTGAAACAACAGCAAATTCACAGGTCACTACACTATGCGCTTGGATCACCATCGTATGGACGTCTTTGCTTGCCGCTCTCGTGCCCGATTTCCGCGCTGTGAGAAAACACTGCCGTATTTTTCATCACTTCGTGACTTTGATTTTTCGAACGACTATCTGCCATGCTTTGATAGGATTTCTGCTCTGGTACTACCTGACTTTGGTTACTCTGCATATAAAATGGAGAAAACAATGCACCATTCTTTGTTCGAAATCCGTAGGCCGAGGAAATATCGTGTGTTTCCTTAGAGAAGAACTATACGCCGGTTGAAATTCGGTCATCGACACTACTGCTATACTTCACACAAAACAAGGTCCAAAAGAAGAATGTAAAAGAGAGCAAAAATCACGCGTGATTTATATGACGTCATGAAACCACAATCACTGCTTCAACTCCAGAATGGTATTGAAGATGGCGCTTGAAAATCTTATGACCTTTGATGAAGCATTTCCAGGGCCAACAAGAAAAGAGAGTGCCGACGAGCGTTCATGGGAAGTTGTGAACGAAGACATCAACTTTAAGATAATATGATACGCCTCCGGGACAGATATTCGGACTGATAAACTTTTACAATTCTTTTCTACCAATTGTGGGGACTCATTTAAAGCTCTTGGAGTAAGAAACATTTTCACTATGTTAGTTGTTTGAAAATCGAAAACTTTAATTTCACTCTCAGATTTAACACAGGGATGGCGGCCATTTTGAATTTCAAATATCGGTAAATGTCAGGTAATTTGTTTCTCTAGTACCAAATTTTACGCGGTGACCCCTGATTTTTATTCCTATTGATTTGGTACGAGTAAGCTTATAGTTAAAAATCTCAATGACGAAAGTTAGAGCAAAATTTTAAGTCTTACACTTTCGTGGTACATACTACCTTTAGTGTTTTCAGAATTGTGTGTAATGTAAACGTTCTTTTGCTCAAGGGAAAGAAGGTCGAACTACCATTTTTTCGTAAGGGCGTGTTATTAGAGGAGCTCAAAATGGTCGGAAAGGCGTGACAAAGAATTTACAAGACACGACTACAAGGAAAAGAAACGCTTCTGGCACTCGACTGCATGATTTCTTTGCAATTGACGTGAATCGTGAGATAAACATACAAACTATCTATTTGATGAGACATAGTGAAGTTACACATTTCCCGCGAAAACAAAGTAGGCGCTCGAAAGGCATGGAATTGCAAAAGTTATCCAAAACAAGAGAGAGATGGTGGGAGTCTGATAAATGTATAAATGTTTCAAATGCAATTTATAGTAAATTTTTAAGAGGTTTGTCACGATTTAATCACACGACAATTTACATGGAAAAATCCCTCATAAAATGACCGCCCATTTTCTTAAAGACAGCAATCTTGGACGTACAAATTGCGTAGATTTCCAGTAATATTCCACAGATGATTTCTCTGACTTTTCAAGACGTACAAGCATGTATATCTTACTCGTACTGAATTCAAAAAATCACCAAAAATAAATAAATAAAAGAAGATTATAATTTACCTTGTGCAAATTTAGACTTTACTAAGCAAGGCCTATAAATGACCAATAAGAATGCTACCAGAACAAACTTTGAAACTGTTTTGGTCAAATAAGTATCAATAAAACATCATTTTAGGCGATTTACGTGAAAAATATACTTGCTATGTAGTTGTGTAAACCGTCTTACAAAGATTTCTTACTGCAGTGCAGGTGCTAAATTTTGACTTATGGATATTGTCCCACATGACGCAGAACGTATTATCAAAGCATGTCGGAAAAATAATAGTTATTGCTGTGAGTAATTTTATATATATAAGTCAACAAAAACTTGCCGCACGCATCGCTTCAAAACTTGCGTGCCATGTTGAAGCCCCTGTTTACCGTTTCATCCAACAAAATCGGCTCGTCATCATCGCACATTAAAATGAATGGCCCACGCACAACCTTAAGGATTCATGATATCGTATTAGTAGCATAAATTGACTCGATGTGTGGAGCTGCCTAAAGCTCCTTTCGTGTTCCTTAAAATGCTGAAAGGTAAGTATTTTGCAGTGGCTAAAAATAACCGATTCAGTAATAATGTCAAGCTAAACTGGTGAGAAGAAAGATAAAAAGATAATCGCATTATTTCTGCAAAATGTCACTTTCAAAAAATATATTTATTGGCCTTAACTCATTCCTCTAATGGGATTCTGACGTAACAACAACATCGACACAACAAGAATGACGAAAACAAACCGTAACGACGACTGCGACGACGATGGTAATGAGAGACGAAGAGGCGGAGGCGAAAGGGGAACAGGAACTCCAAGCCTGGGTACTAAACACTCTGTTTATTTTGTCTTGAAATGAAGCTAGTCAACCAGTAATAGTCTGCAGATTACGGAAAATCGATACAGCTAGCGGAAATTAGAAAGTTGCATATGATAGGATAAGACTACCTGAAGCTATGCTTTCTACTCTTTACACTCAAATTTCAGACGTCATATTCCATATAAAGAACTCTGTCCAACTTATGAAAATTGTCTCCATCATTAGGTCACGTGATTCACGCGAGTTTATATAGACCGCATCCCGCATCCGAGTATTGTGAGCTCTCCTTTCATCGGGGATAGGTAGAGATCTACAATTGCATACCAACGTCATGTTACGGACAAATGCTAATCAATTTGTTTTCGTGAAGTTTGTGTATTGCGCTCCCCTTGACTAACTGAACGCCGGCAACCTGCCCGAGTGCACCAAATTGTAAAGGTGGAGGGCACCCTTGACTTACAGCGGACAGACGCATACCGTGCTGTCGTCAACGCATGAACACTTTTCGCCGCTATTTCAAGAAAAGGCGACGGTTTATCACAGCCGGGTCGGATTAGGGCCATGGATACCGGGTATAACTACACGGACGAAGAATGGGCGGCCGTCGAAGCTAAGATCAGGGAGTACATGCTGAACCAAACACTGATGCGGCAGCAGCGACAAAAAATAGCTGCAACCGTCGACGATGAGATGGTTGAATCATACACGTCAATGGACAGCTACCAGCAAATGGAACTACCTTTAGATTGGAGAATAGGGCTGATCAGTTCATTCAGTGTAAATATAACGCTTTCAACCATCGGTAATATCATCGTCCTCACGGTTTTGCTTTTCAGCCGGCGGCAACTGTCTGAACTGAACTTGTTCTTGATCAACCTGGCTCTAGCCGACCTCACCATGGCCATATTCTGTATGCCCTTCACCTTCAGCACTATCATGTACGGTCGCTGGATATTCAACACCGCAATGTGTCCCATCGTTATCTTCTTGCAGCAGGTAACTATCTTAAGTTCCAACACATGAATCTGCATGCGGGGAATATTGTGTTTTACTATTAAAAACTAAATGAGCAACGACAACGTTTCTTATTTAATTGTATCAACAATACACACAAAGAAAGTTTGAAACGACGCAATATTCCACATTCACGGACTTCTGAAGTTAGCTATAGAATGGGTTATAGACAGTGTACAGTACTGGATCGTGTTATCATGATTCACCTTTCATCAGATATGCACGACTGGAGCCTTAGCATAACCAATAACGGGTGCGATTGTGAGTATATATTGTTTGCAGTATGCAGTGTCTCTCAGCGTGTTTACTACACATTTGCAGTTTATCTCGTAATGAAATAGGGACATGACAAAATATTTGACTACTATTTTGCACATAATTTAGATTTCAAGCGACCACGTTTTGTTTGATGCTCGGTGCTAAAAGAGTACTCATCAAATTTTTTGTACGGTTTCTAGCTTAAGGTAGAATGTACTTCGAAAGTGAAAAACTTAACTTTTAGCTCAATTTTTCCTCTACGAAACCCTCAACCATACTCTTACCAAATCAAAAATGAAAACCAGGGGTCATCGTGCAAAGTTCCATTATAGACAAAAACATTACCTAAACATTTACCGATATTTGAAATTCAAAATGGCAGCCGTGATCCTTGTGTTAACTCTATGATGCAAAACAGTTTTTTTCGAATTTCGAAAAAACTAAGACGGTGAAACATTTTTTTACTCAAAGAGCTTCAAAATTAGCCTCAACAAGAGGTAGACCGAAAAATATTGTAAGAAATTGAGAATCCAATTATCCGCCTTTCCTAAGCGCATTCTACTTTAACCCTTTCACCCCGCTTTCCCTCTCTAGAGGTCCAACTCTACTATAGAAAACTATGAGACTGGTTCAAACCAAGGTCGTGAAAGGGTTTAGAAAGGAACACACACATATGAGAAACTAAAGGGTAAAATGTGATTATAAGGTATCACGTGATGGTTATTAGTAAAGGTAGTTTCTAAAATCAAGTCATTGTGGATAACAAGTAGAAAAAGAAAGAAAACTCCACCGAATCTGTAGCTAATGCCTCCGAGAGGGGTTGATATTACCAATAAACAACATTGTGTTTCTTACATTCTACGTTGAATTGCACTTAAGTGTTATCAGGAAAACCATGGATGATTTAATACACACGGTTAGCGAGAGCTTGTGGTGAAGGTAGCTTTGCAGAAAAACGTATGTTTTAGATGAATACTACCTGCGGGGCAACTGGTTTAATGCAACAGGTTAATAGCCATTGCACTTATGCTTAATCCAAATCAAACAAAAATGTATCGCTGATATCGTTAACTCCTCGAAATTGAAAAAAACTTACATTTTTGCTCAAGATTTCCTCAAAGAAACTGTCATCCGACCTTTTTCAAAATCAATAATAACAAGGCAGTATTGCTGAAGGCAATGAGTACTTGGGCCGTGATAGAGTAATATGACAGAACCCCATGGCCGGTGAGTGCAAGCGCGCCGTACTAGCGGTATTTGCACGAGTGCTGCGCCGAATACATCGCAGCACGAGTGCAAATACCGCTAGTACGGCGCGCGTGCACTTACAGGCCATGGGGTTCTGTTATTATTACATAGTTCTGTCTTTTATTGGCATCATTTATCGAGAGAATCGACGATTAGTCGTACGTACTACTTGTCTGTCAAAGCTTCAGAGCGAACCTGCGGAGTTATATAACATTGACATCACTGTAATGACGCATTGAATCAGCTTTCACTTTTCATTGGTCAACGCCGCCACGATGCGCACCCTGCAGTTGAATTGGTCACTTAGAACTCCGGGTACCGATGTAAAATCAAGACGACACTATATACACTTGGCTCACTTCTGTAGGCAAATAGCTATCAAAATTGAGTAACTTGAAGTAATAAATTTCTGCTGATTGTCGCTTTAGCGGCAAGTTGATTGCGAAATCGAAGCAACATAGTTTGGCAATGTATGGTAGGCTGTCGAATGCAGTGAACGCGATGGCCTTTGGCAGCAAGTAAGGGAACCGTCAGTATTTACGACCTGGGGGTCATTCAAAATTGA
Source organism: Ptychodera flava (assembly GCF_041260155.1). Classification (NCBI taxonomy): domain Eukaryota; kingdom Metazoa; phylum Hemichordata; class Enteropneusta; family Ptychoderidae; genus Ptychodera; species Ptychodera flava. The sequence goes on from NC_091946.1 coordinate 14,149,346, forward strand.
AAGTTATAAGGGGGTGCTCAAAATGTTTTTTCTTTGTCTTACTCTGTCCTTAATGACATAATGATTAGTTGATTATATATATTTTACTCTGATACATATTAATTAAAAAGAAAAATACTCTAATAGTACAAATAAATATCAACTAGATGAAGCAAGGCAAAAAACTACAAGTAGGTGTTACTACTAGCCATACTTATTATGAAAGAGAAGATAGTGACGATGAGAATGATATCGTTGTTCATGTACGCATGGCACCAGCGACATTAAAGATGAGGATCAACAGTGGTGATGATGATGTCACACAGTAGTTTTCTGCAGTCGTTACCAGGGTTGGAAGGAGAGGTTGGGTTATGGAGAAATGTTCTCGACAGATATCACTATAAGTGCACAGGATCTAGGACAAAACTGAACTGTTGTGAATTCATCCTTTATATCATCATAGAAATGTATATTTTATTTGACTTGAGTTCAACAACCATTTGGACATTTAACCATACCATAATGACATGCTACCCATCCAAATTTAACAATACTATATGGTCGGAGACTGCTTATTAGGTGAGCTTTTATATCTACATATTATTACATGGGCTCAGGTAAGCCAAACTTTCTGTTAGAGAGGGGGTTACTCAAAGTCATCATGGTTGGCTGGGGTGCGACTCAAAATTTCGGAGTTTCTAATGTTATTCCTCCGACCCCCAGATTGTAAATAATGACGGCTCCCTAAACAGCTGTGAACGCCTGAGTCAGAACGATCGGGACCAGTATACGCACTGCTGTATCTCAGCGAAAATTTAGAAAGAAACAATGGAGCTACTGCTAAGAAATTTACAGACTCTTGGCTCTTGATGCATCAGTTACTGAGCTTTTATACTGGTAAAAAGGCATTCTGAATACAGCGGTAAATTTCCTCCCAAACGAGAAAGGATAACAGTGACACGCGGGCATTCTGCAATGGACGCGCTGTCAATTTTACCTTGCGGCAGGCCCCACACCAATCTCGGCCCGGCCCCGCTGCACTTGTACAGTCTACTACCTCCACGTAGTACAGCCTTACAGGTCTAGTAGCTGGCCAAACACACAAAAAACAACGTCGCAGTGTAAATTCCGTAGGTCAGAACCGTTGATCATAAATTTTCAGAACCAGTGATCTTTAAAAGTTTTGTATTGATCACTTCATTTAGCCTAGGTTTATGTGAATGACTTTCTCATCGAGCTGCGTCTATAATTGTCCCGGGCATTAATTGTCCATGCAAATTTGGGGCCTGCCTTAGCTCCCTCCGATCGTCTGTAGACTACAGCCAGAGCAAATTGTACAGTTGTGAAAGTCAGATATGTATCATGAATTTTATACAAAAATATAAACAACAGAATCAAACCAAGAGGTTAGTTTGCTGTCGGGCCGGGTGCGCAGGGGACGACTTTGCAGTGAGGCCGGGATCTCTCTTGTGTTCTAGCCGATACTTGTTGTACTACTGTAGTCCTTGTGAGGATTAGATACCCGTTACGTTCGATTTTTTTTTTGAAATACTTTTAAATTTAATCAGTAAGACTTTTGTACTGCATTCAAGATATAATTTTTCCTTTCTGAGCGTTTTCAATTTCGCCGTACGGCAACGATATGCGAAGTTGATAGGCTGTGTTGCCTGCAGCGTAGCCTGGCCGTACACAAAACTTCGTTTGAGTAGACGGAGCAGAATCAGTCCCGTCATTTATTTTCAACGAAATTTTCATTATACTCGATAATGGAAGAAACGACTAGTTCAATGATTACAATGGTGAAGTGTTGAATTTTTATTCATATATGTTTTTCTCTCTCAATTCATTCAGCAAACTTGATCTCCGTACCATCGGTCACAACGTGCAGCAGTGCCTTGCATGAAGCTTTATACAATCGACTGCCTTGGTCGTTAGTTTAGCTGTTCAAGACGTTTGTTTGCACGGCTCATTATAGTCGGAACAATCTGTAAACACTTACATATTTATATCTTTCCGGTATTTCACCCAACTTTCGCGCGTTTTTAGCTGAGTCTCTAGTTTCGATGGACCAGACCTTTTCGAAGAGCGTATGGTTTCTACGGACGCCACACTAAAACTTGCGTAGATGTGGTTGAGCATGCGCGATGGTGTGATTACGTTTCGTTTCGTGTGTCAACAAAGCTGACTTCTGGTCCGGACAAGAAGTCATTTTTCACTCCTTTTACTGTTAATCGTGAGGCGGGCTGGGCATGCAAACCATGCGATTCAGTATTAATTATGGTCTACTTTCACATACTGAGGATGTCATTTTAATCAAAAATATGAAAAAAATTGTTAAAAGTTACAAATACTGGGGCTTTAACGCTTTACTGTTATTCTCACAATAATTGGCTCCGCTGCGCCCGCAGTTACGTGTGTTTCGATGTATGATGGCCGCCGTGGTACGGGGGTACGGCGGCCACCGTGCATTCATGGAGCTAGAAACGGACGTCGCCCGTTGTCAATGTTTTTGCTTCGCTGACAAACAAACTGCTCTTCCGGATACTAAAAATCATCCTCACACTATAATAAGTACATGCAATTTTCTTTGTCATAGTTTTTAATCTGTAATGTCATGCATTTTACTATAACGAGCATCGAACAAAAGTGAAATGAAATCTTGTAGACGGCATTTTTTGTGTTTACAAACAAAAATAGTTCCGGGTCAAAGTTGGTAAATACTCATTAACATAAAGGTATGGCATAATGTTTTTGGTATTGCACTGCAGTGCAAATACCGGTAGTACGCGCGCGCTTCGATGCAAGTAATCTGTGGTACATATGTAATAATTTTCAGGACAATATAACTACTATTCAAATATGGTCTTGAATTTCCTCCTGTCAATTAGGCATTTGATTAACTGGTTATTAAACGAAGCAATGGCATGACAACGGCAAAATATGTCTAGCAACTTTTGTGGAGTTTGAGGCAGGAGTTCTTTATTTATAGTGGAAATTGCTTAAACTCCTTAAATATTCAAATTACAGCAAATTTCTTTTGTTCTCGATGGTAGATGTCGAATATTATATGGGCATATTTAGATTTCTACCCTATAGTTATCCCTATATACCAAAATCGGACATCCAGCTCTATTGGCTTGCTCAGAATTAGATATGCGCATAATTAATGAGGTACAATATGTGGTGTCATAAGGTGTCCCATCATACCAAATATGAAGGGTGTAGCACTTGTGGTTACTGAGTTGTGGACAAATATATATATTTGAGGTCAAAGGTCATTGAGGTCACGTGACATTTTGTCAAAATAATTTTATTGCTAAGTTATTCCTATATACCAAAAATCAGACCTCTAGCTCTATTGGCTCGCTCAAAATTAGATATGCGCATAATTAATGAGGTACAATATGTGGTGTCATAAGGTGTCTTATCATACCAAATATGAAGGATGTAGCACTTGTGGTTACTGAGTTGTGGACAAATATATATATTTGAGGTCAAAGGTCATTGAGGTCACGTCACATTTTGTCATAATAATTGTATTGCCAAGTTATTCCTATATACCAAAAATCAGACCTCTAGCTCTATTGGCTCGCTCAAAATTAGATATGCGCATAATTAATGAGGTACAATATATGGCGTCATAAGGTGTCCTATCATACCAAATATGAAGGGTGTAGCACTTGTGGTTACTGAGTTGTGGACAAATATGTATATTTGAGGTCAAAGGTCATTGAGGTCGCGTGACGTTTTGTCAAACAAATTATATTGTTAACTTGTCCCTATATACCAAAAATCAGACCTCTAGCTCTATTGGCTCGCTCAAAATTAGATATGCGCATAATTAATAGGGTACAATATGTGGCGTCATAAGGTGTCCCATCATACCAAATATGAAAGGTTTAGCACTTGTGGTTACTGAGTTATGGACAATAATGTATATTTGAGGTCAAAGGTCACCAAGGTCACATGATATTTTGTCAAAATGTCTGAGATATCTGCGTGAACCGATGGACCACTGATGGACTCACAGACGGATATGACCCAATCTATAAGCCCCCTGGACTTTATCCGTGGGGACAAAAAACTGTGTCAATGCATCCTTTAGGCAATATTTACCTTACCTAGATGAAAATTTTGTCTATAGGCTGAAATTTCCGCCGAAGTTTGACAAAATTGCATCGATTTTTCAGGTTCATATCCGACATTTTTGAGTTTTGAGTGCAGACAGAAATAAGTTTTGAGGCAACATGGCTGCGACCCCATGTTGACACCTAGCCCTGCGTACGATGCTATGTGCTACAGCTAACACACAGCATCGTACGCAGGGCTAAAAGTAGCGAGAGAGTTGCCGACATCGACGGTTATTTACGAGAAGTGAATAAAAGACTGTCATTTTGGAAGCGATTGAGTAGCTGAGGTAGGCTGGGATGCGACTTGGGCCCAAGAACGCTGAATTTCGGCAGTAATTTGGCTTTTTACGTCAAGTCCCAAAATATATTTGAAGTCACCGACCCTACGTACGGGTCTTTGCAGGGCTGTGGTGAGCGGGGCGATTAGCTGTAGCGGAACACACAGCATCGTACGCAGGGCTAGTTGACCCCAAGTGAAAATGTGTTCGCAATCAAATCTTCCTATATTTTTTTCAGAATTTTCGACAAAATCATTGCTTCTTAAATCTTTTGTAAAATATAAAATACTAAAATAAAAATGCGATGTGCCATGTCTCCAGATTTCTAAAATATCGTTCGTTGACCGTTCGACGGAATACTCATTTCGCAAACTTGTGACGCAGTTGAAATTCAATACTGACCGCCAAATAATCTTAATGAGACGAGATCATTCTAGACATCCTCCAAATTATCCAACTATTCGCGTTAGAGTTCAGCTCGCTTAGAGTATCATAACATTCTTCGGCCTTCGTTTAGATCGACCCTAATCTCTCCCATTTAGGAAATAAATACACAAGCTACCTTGACAAAACTTCGTGCACCATCCAGGACCAAACGCACTACAAATCTGTCTTGACGTCATCATCTCCTTACATGGTAATCGGCATACCGTATTTTTTAGCAAAGGAGACACAGAATACGTCGGAGTATTCAGTTTCAAAACGTATTACATTGTGTGATGTTGTCAAAAAAAGGTAATGTTACTGCAGTGGTATAAATTACAAAACACAAAAGTTCAAATCAGTTTATTTTGGACTGGCTTTACCCAACATTTCATATTGTTTCTTATGCCAGATTTGACCACGTGCTTACTGGCGACCCCTTTACATGCAAATTTTGTGTCAAATGGTGTGTTCTGCTGGAAAAACAAACGTACGATTTCTATATGAAGGAGGCGAAATTTGCCCTCAAAACTCGAAACCACCCCTTTTCGGGGTGTACCTAGCTATTTTGAACGAGCTTCTCGAATCTGCAGCTCTATTTCGAAATGATGGTCTGGTTTTCTCAGCTCAAGGATAAGTGTTCTCCATCGCTGTGGGCATTACTATTCTCAACTGGGGGTACAGTTTCCAGTCGTGATGTTTTTCATTTTGTCCAGGATATAAAACCTTCCCTTTTCACAATTTTACTCTGATTAACACTAGTCCACATCTTGTCAGCGATTAAACATGTTTCAAGTTTAAATGTTAAATTCTGGTCTCGAGCCCTCTTGTTCGACCAAACTGAAATTACCCCTCCCACTTTGGCTCGTCCAGTGGGTGTAGCAAGGGTCGTGCCATCGCCTAGGAAACGGAGGGTGCTTATTTGTTGCATTTCGATGCACATTTTGATTATATTCAGAAGATTTTGTGGCAAAAACTCAGATAGAGAAGCATTAATATTCACATCTCACTTATTCAAGACTGGCTGAGAGCAGCACTTCCATTCAGTTAACATCATTACGCCATTTATTATGCCAAGAAAGATGAAGCCAAGACATTTTGCCCTCCTTGGTCTCAGCCAGAAATGGTTATACCTTACAGAGTTTGTTCCCACGGAATGAAAACAAATGTACTTGGGCTGAGGCCCAAGTACAACAATCCGGGGTCACCATTCAAACTGTGTGACTTTAAATCTACCGATATTTGGAATTCAAAATGGCCGCTATTCCGGTGTTAACTCCGAGGCGGGTTATCATGTTTTTGATTTTCACAAAACGTGCACGATGAAAAGGTTGCTTACTCAATGAGCTTCAAAATGAGCTCCCATAAGTTGCACACCACAGAAGAATTGTCAATATTTTACAGTCCAAATCCCTGTCACTCCGGGGCTGATTCTGCATTAATGAAGGTGACCATGCACACTTCCTCGTCATAAATCATGAAAACACGGTTACCACGGCGAAGCGCCGATTTCTGATGTCAATCGTAAGTACCCCCACTGATAGTGTCGGCAGGTGTTCGATGTTCACGTCTTACCTTTCACAACGGCAGTTGTTGACAGCACATAATGAAAACCTGTCAATAGGCCTACTTAGCTTATACCCTAAATACTTGTCATCCCACAATATAAATCTCAACAATTGATCGACATTTTAGAAAAAATACTTTCAACACTGAAATACTAGTATTATTAAATGCGTCTCCGAACTATTCTCATCGCACTTTTTAACAGTTAGATTTTGCCACTCTTCTATCTTACACGAACACAAATCACATCGTGAAAATATTATATTAAAGGAAGGAGAAATAATTGGGATGGATATCATAATATTACGTTAATTAGATATAGAATAGCGATGCAAGTTATATAAGCTACAGATACACAAATATAACCCAAGTGTTGAATATCATCTCGTCGACGATGTTATGATATGAAGTAGACATTAAATAGAATGGCGTAGTTTATCACATTAGCCTAGTAGACCTATTGTGTTTACGATAATATATAGACATATACACAAACATATATGTACACATATGTTATATGTATGAAGTATGTAGTATGTATGTATGTATGTATGTATGTATGTATGTATGTATGTATGTATGTATGTATGTATGTATGTATGTATGTATGTATGTATGTATGTATGTGTGTATCTGTGTATCTGTGGTAGATAGGTAGGTAGGTAGGAAGCTAGGTAGGTAGGTAGGTAGTTAGGTAGGTAGGTAGGTAGGAAGGTAGGAAGGTAGGTAGGTAGGAAGGTAGGTAGGTATGCAGGCAGGCAGGCAGGCACGTACGTACGTACGTATACCCTATACCGTTCGACAGCATTACAACAATGCCATATTAGTTTCACTATCAGTTTGATTTATATTGAATACATGTGGCACATGAAGGTCATGCGCCCCTGGATAGAGAAACAAACGATTTTGGTCTTCATTATTTACTGCATCCGCACAGTGAGGCTTTATTTTTGCTAGATAATCAAGAAATACAACTGAAAATTATCAGCCACAAGTCACGCATCACATATCCGATTTTGATGCTAACAGCGCCGTTTGTGAAACCAGATTCTCAGAAATTCTGCAGAGGCATAAAGAACACGGATTAAAATTTCAAGCGACGATAAATCCGTTACAATTCCGCAGCCTGAGCTATTTGGTGCCGATGAAGGAAAATCTGGTGAGTTTGCTCAGGGCGGCAATAGGATCCCTTGAAAGTTTAGAGCATGTGGGAAAATGCAGTGCCGTGGTGTAATTGATAAAAGCAAAAGGTGTTTGACACGTTTATTAGCGCTTTCCTAAGAGTGTTAAGCTAGGGCGACATGGAATCTGATGTTGATTGCTTTGTCCTGATTCGAAACTGTCAAACAGTGCTGCACGACTTTCGCTTGCTGTCTCTCAACAAACATACGAATAAGACAAAATAGGACGAACATATGCACATACGAGGAAAAGCAAACACCACTTGCGTTCAGCTAGTTTTGTTCCTAGAGTTCCAGTCATCAGATGTCACACTCACTATAGTATGTGCCTCAAAAGTGAAAGACTTCAACTTAAAGGTATACTGTCAACTGTTCCAATTTTGCCACAGTTACCATGGAAGAGAAAATCTAACCAATCACAGATTTTAAGCGGGTGGCCGCTTTTTTTAACAAGCGCCCTCACACGGGCATTTGGAATACCAAGGAACACCCCCTTTACCATATATGGGCATATTTAGATTACAGGTGACAGTATACCTTTAATCTTTGCTCAAACTTTCCTCAAGGACCCTTTCAACGATTCTCTTTCAAAATCAAGAATAAGAATCAGGGGTCATTGTGCAACTTTGGATACTAGAGGAACAAGTTACCCAAGATTTACTGATATTTGAAATTTAAAATGACGGACTATGCTGTGACATGTAAAATGTTCGATTTTCGAAAAACTAAGACGGTGAAAATATTTTTTAAACCAAGAGCTTTAAAATGAACCACCACAAGTGGTGAATCAGGAAGGTATGTGTAAAGGTTTACAATCTGAATGTCTGTCCCACAGGCGCAGTGTACCTAAATTTGCGTGTGTAACAACAACGCCACGTTTTTGCATCGATCAGTGATAGTTGTTGACCTGTTGTAAAACAAGTGCCCTGCTTTACAAACTAAATGTGTTATGGCTATCTCGTACACGGATAAACAAAACGACTACGTTTAGACATTAGTCTCCGGTGTATTTCTTGATCAAATTTCAGTATGGCAGACCTAAGAACGAATAAAGTACGCATTGTAAGATATATTCGGAGTACACTTAAATTCAAGAAGACGGCCGATGTCCATTACATTGTCACCGGCCATTAATCAAAAAGAAAAAAGGCGCCGGGACAAATAACATCATTCCCTGTTTTACCCAACGAATTGGAAGATTTGACAGATGGTCAATACCTTAATGAGGTATATGAATGGAAGATAGCGACGATGACAATGTTGCTTAATATATTCAGAATTTATGAATAAATTTGTGACTTGTACTGGTATAATATATGTCTGCACTGCGTTTCTTTTTGTAATTGACAAAACGCCGAAACATTCCATTCAGAGAAATGCTATTTTAGAGGGGATCGTAAAATATTCTACCTTGTGTTTCTCGATGCTATAAAATTTTCACATTACAAATGTTGTTCCATTAGGTACACGTAGCATGGAGAAACTCTTTGACAATATTGTGTCGCTGCGTATCAAACAAAATGTCGCATCAAAATCAGCTCGTCACATACGCTTCAAAATAATTTGTATTGATTGTTTGTCACTGCTATTTCCACATATTATAAAGACCCAATTGCATTGTATTACGATAAAGTTACATCAGCTTTTGTTCTTATATATTTAGAAGAGGTTAGAGAAAGCATCATTTCTTCCAAGACAAAATGTGACACTCAGTCATTCCTTGCATGTACATTTACAGTTGCGTAACTTATTTTTTTCAATGGCGCCCCTGACGTTCCAACGCTAAAACCCGAAAGAGGCGACCAGAGCTAACTTTATTTGACCCATAATTAAGTGCAATGTTTGTTTAAATCATGCAATTCTCTGAGCGGCATCTTGATCCAAATGAGTGTCTCATTTGACGTGACCGTAGACACAATTTAGGTAACATCCGCTTCAGCATCTTATCTACTAATGATAAGACAGCTTTATTCCCACAGCCATGAAAACCTGACTTTTACAATGGTATACCAGGTTACACAAAGCACTAATTGCAGTTCAATTTCTACTCATTTTAAAGTGAAACCCGAGGGAGATTCAGGTTGCTAAGCTACGGTTGCTTATGGATATCTGTGATATCTATTAAAGCAAAAGACCTTGAGCTTCTCTAGATAGTATAATGATTATTTGAAAGTAGAAGTGAAGACTTATCCAGGTGCATAGTCTTTCCATCTCTCAAGTAAACATTGGCCTGCCTCACTTCATGCAGCAACATGATAGCATAATGTAAACATATGCAGCATTTTCCCCTGAAAGATTAAAATTATTCACCGTTTTCAAATTAAATAAGGAACGCCTCTATAGAACTTCGAGTCTTTGTTTATGTTTTAAATGAAACCTTATTATCACTTGCTATGAACCTTTTTTCTAAAACTAGCTAAGATTTTCCACATCATGGCAGAAGTTTCAAAGTAATGTCTACTGATCTGGAGTTTCAATTCAATCAGAGATATATCATATTGAATAGATAGAAATAGATTGTGAATTGTATTTCATCGATATAAACAACCATGGATGCATCGGAAGTCATGAACATCGACTCAAGTGAAAGGATCAACTATAACTTTTGACAATTTGTTTTCACTGGTTCTGCCTTTAACGTCAACTACGGTTTCTTGTATTTCTTCCAAAAGCATATTGAAACTCTAACTATTTAACTTGTCAATGCAGAACATGTCGTGCAAACTGTGCTGTTATTGTTTACATCTGAATTCTAGTCCGGACCAGAATTCAGTTGTCATCAAATTACAACTACACATTTACAGGCTGGGTTGACAAGCTGAATACGATATCTCAACATGTTATTGGGAGTACAAAAAGAAAGTAATAATCTTTATTTTTTCAACTCGATAGCCTTGATAGGTATACGCCTCTTTTCACAAGGGTCGAGCACAAAGAAAGTTAAAATACAAAAACAAACAACAGCACAGCAAAGTTAAAAAACGTAAAACATACAGCAACACAACAAAATCGACAACAACATAAAATGATCAGAAGGTGACAGCATCAGTAAAACTTTGTAAATAAAATTTATAACAAGCACGTTTAAAAATTGAAAGGCTTGTACAGCCTCTTATTGATGTGGGCAACTCGTTATAAAACCTCGGAGCAGATACTCTAAAAGAGTCTGGTTGACATTTATTGAAAACAACATTAATGAAAGAAGTCATCAAAAGTTAGTATAGCTACTGGTCGTTTTAAGTAATTTCATAGAAATAAAAATCTCAATTTGTGCTTTGAGTATAGAAAACATATAGATATATAAGGAAGTGTAAACACAACATCTGGAGTAACGCATTCTAATGACAGAAAAGAGTGTACATGAGAAATTACCCCGGGCATTAAACGATCGCTGGGATATTTTGTGTCAATCATTTGCATTTCATGTAATTATTCTATCTCATGTTTCGTTGACCAGATGTTAAAAGGTGCGAAAAGAAAGTGCAAAAATAAAATTTAAGATCCCTTCTTCCCTTTTAAGTAGTTTGCATCTCAATTTTAAAAGACTTTTGCTCACATATACCCGACAAGTAATCTTTCAACAAGTATCTTTTAAAATGAAAATAAAATTCGGGGGTCAAATTTTGGTTCCAGAGACACACATGACCAATTTGGAATAATTCAAAATGGCCATCTATCCTGTATTATCTCTATGGGGGATAACAAAGTTCCCGGTTTTACAAAACTAAGCTTGTGAAAATTGTATTATTCCAATAAGCTTCACAATTAGCCACCATAAGTGGTAGGCCAAGAGAAAATTGCAAAAGTGTGAGAGTCCGACTTTCTTTCCCTGGGGCGCGTTTTACCTAAGGTGCTTATAAGGGGCTTTGGAGTAAATTGAGCTACATGTGAATGGTTGAAGCGTTATCATACCCCTTAAAGTATTAGTTTTCAAAACCGATTATAGACTGTGTTCTCTACCAAGTATTTATTACCGGAGGCTTTCTCACAACAGACGACGCGTTACCGTGTGATAATACAGTAATAGAACGCATGGGGATTTATATCTGCTGTTGCAGAATAATAAATCATCGCCAATTAAATGAAATGTTTTTGTCACGTTTGCCAAGTAATTAAGTCCAGGCAAGGGCGATGAAGCAGGTCTGCAACTTTCAATTTATTTCGCGTGGTCGCTCCGCAAATGACAACACGTCCCGGGGGGTTTACTCATGGAATAAGATACTAATGCGTTTCAATGGCAGCTGGAACATGGTAACTGTCTTATGAAATGCCAAACAATTAACTGAAGGGATAGATGATGGAATATGTAACAAGGTCTGTATAGACCCTCTGACTGGGTGTCTGATGTAACCCATTTTGAGAGTAATCTTTATTTGGAAACGAGTGAAGACGCGCTCACACCACTGTTCTCGCCAAGATGGTACACACGTATTGACTAGTTATGAGGGTAACAGCATACTTTTGTTGCCTGAGGGACTGAGAGTAGCCTAAAATAGTTAATTTCCCTCGGCCTAAGGCCTCATAAAACAGATTGTCGTCGGGCGACTCTGTTACCTGAATGCTGTTGCAGAATATGGTCATCTACTGTTTTTTTATCATGATAACACACATCATCCAATTTTCTCGCCGAAAAATCGAGCTCCGCCCTTATCACCACTCGTTACGGTCGCAGACGATACCGCCATATTCTTTACGCGTTCTAGAATATGCGCATGCGCAGACGTTACATTCAATCTTCCCCAGTCAACAGTTGTTCTAAAATGTTCAGTCCGGTAACTTGCTCTTTGCATGTATCAGCGCCACAATGATGCGTACCATGTGACTGTATATAACCGAATCACAAAAGGTAGTTTGGACTAAGTGTGTCAAATGCATTACAAGTGTGGACTTCAAAGCTGTGTGTAATTTCTGACTGTATCAAAATCAAAAATCACTGAACTTAAACACGGATGGAGTCGTATCCAGTGTTCAGTTCCAGGACCGAATATAACATAAGAAAATACTAACCACTTTAACTTGCACGCTCAGTGTCACATGTCTAAATTCACGTGTGGAAACTTCGGACAACTATGACCTTCACGTGTGGAAACTTCGGACAACTATGACCTAGTAATACGTAAGTGAAGATCAAAACGATAGACCTTACATGTAATTCATATCTAATCAACGTAGGCATTAACGCTGTGAACTACAGTACATTAAAATATTAGTGTCGAAGCGACGCGGTTGTAAATTATACCGCTTCACTGGCCAGTGTCGAATCTAAATTGACGGCAACACTTTACAGGGATATTAGCTCTACGAGTTAATAATATTTTCATGACTTTCTTTACGAAAACAAATACTTTTCTGATTTTCTTTCTCCCTTGAGTATTTTTAAGTAAAACCTTGCAGCCTCGCAAACAAAGCGCACTGTGTTCGATGTAGGGTTTATGCGCCATGAAAATTTTCACCATCTTACTGTTTTTTGAAAATCGGAAATTTATTTTTTTTTCTCAGAGAGTTAACAATGGGATGGCGGCCATTTTGAATTTCAAACACCAGTAAATTTAAGGTTATTTCTCGGGTCCAAAACTTACACAATGACCCCTGATCTTTATTTTTGATTTAGTAAGATAATATGTTACAACTTCCGTTGAGGAGAGTTGGAACAAAAGTTTGTCAGCCACTTCTTACCACTTTAACAAACGAATTCTAGGCCCGACTAAAATTAAGTTGTCCACAAAATCTGAACATCAGATATTACACATAAAGGCTGTGCCAACAATCTGAATACCAGGTATTTCAGCCTGACTTTAGAAGAACAAGATTTTGCAAATTGCAAAATAAATAAATAAATAAATAAATAAACCCAAAAAACAAACAAAACCACAAAAATATTTTTGAAAATACGACACAAGCTTCAGTTAATGTAGTAGTAACGGCAAATGGAAAGAAAGTGATAACTTTACCCTGAAAATGCACGGGAGATTTTATAGTGTCTGTCAGATCCTGACCAACATTTGAATCCTATACAGTTTACTTTAGATACTCAACGAGGAAAATTTCGACAGAAATGGAATCTTAGTAAATTAATATTACTCCAATCAACCACTACAGATCCTTATTTCAAATTAGTACCGTTTCAGCCATGGCTAATTAGGACACAAGCATCGTCACGTTTACCTATCAGTTAGTCGACCTTGGTGACTTTATTGATCACTTAGTGTGCAGTTGACAGGTCGCATTTTTATTTATCGCCTTAGCACATCTCATTGTCATAACAGTGCACTATCGAAAGGGTCTTTAACACTGAAACGAGAGCAAAGTTTATTGAACAGAGCGATGTAGTGCCGATCAATTCTTCTTGCTTGACATACATCAATTTACAGAAGATAAGTGGCGTAGATTGGAGACCGTATCAAGGCATCGCCGTATTAAATTCATTAATCAGACGACGAACTTACAAATCATTCCCTGCGTTGTGTGTGAGAAAACGAAGACAATTTGACTTTTTCATGATTACTCAATGACACTCAGAATCGGATTCCGACCTTTTTGCGTCGGTAAGGAGCCTGATGGTAGCAAACGCCGCTGGTAAACACTTCGACCTTTATCTACTGAGACACTTAATTTGTATGTTTGGATGTCAACACTTGTATAAGATCGTTCTCTTCTGTCACCATAGTTCGAGGTCGTCGACCGACAGAGAGTCTTGACTCGGTAGAGAAAACATCTATCGGAAATTGAACGAGTCAACATAGGCTGTCGAATCAACACAGTGGTCCCTGTATCCCTGTGTACCTGTTTCCCGTCACGGAGATTATTCAGGGTCAAGTACAGTGAACATGCTGGGTGATTTAAGAGGCAATTTGTCTTTATGTATCATCGCTTCGCAACTCGCAAGTAATTAATCTTAGTGATTTATTCGCAGTGGTATATGAAAAAAGAGAAAGTAGATCAACAAGGGTCTAAATAATGCATTTGGATTACTTGGTCGGGAGTGACTCTGAGGTCTTATAATCTAATCCGATGGACACAGATTTAAGTTAACGACGATTGAAACAGATCGAGGCACCACATCGGAAGCCTCAGTAGCTCAGCTCCGCGAAGTAGGCGCAGCAATGGTGGAATATATGCGGCCACTTGTAATACTAATAGCCTACATCTAATGTCAATCATTGCATTATGACATTTCAAAGTAAACAACGGATGGTCGGTTCTAATTCTACGTCCGTTTGATGGAAAGCAAAAACCACCTGATCGAATTAAGCAACTTTATTCTTTGAAGTAATTCGACAAAGCAAGATTTTGCTCAAGAGTTTTTCAGACTGTTTTAAAACTAGTATTTGTTACTTGTGTTGTATGTGAAGAGTATGTGCAGCTTTTTATTTTTTGTTGAGTAAGGTTATGTCCTTTTTGTTTTCTTTAGCTTTATGAGTACTTTCTTGAAACAAAGAGTAAGTTAAAATTAATTTAGTACCCACAATAACGCCATCCTCAATCCCATTCTGGAAACTTTGAAAGTCCGCTAGACCACAGCTCAGCAATTAACAAACAATGCAAAAATAACAACAAAACAACGACGACAATGACAACGAAAACATCATCATCATCATCATCATCATCATCATCATCATCATCATCATCGTCATCATCACTGTTTTACAGTGCTAGTAGCCATCGTCATAGGAGATCACTCACTGTTATATACTAATGTGTGTTCAGTTCTTGAATAGGACACATGTGTCATGTCGATCGCGACTCAAAATTCTCTCTCTGCGATTTTCCTCAGTTTCATGTAGATTTTTGTGTGACACATTCAGGCTTGGCTTCTTGGCACTTTCTAAACCCCACCTCATTGCATTAAAATTATAAAAATTATGTGATCGCATTTTGCTAACGCTTTTTGTAACTAAATATCACAACACACGGGAAAGGAGAACTACCCTGTTCGACATACCGGTATACGAAGGCCGGACCACGTGATTTCGGAGACGTGTTAACTGATAATACGACAGTTTGAAGAATGTCTTATAAGTTTTAGGTATTTGGCAAAAATTGTTTGTAGATCGATCACGAGAACATTAAATATCAATTTAGCAAAATTTGACCCATCGCCAATATTCTTTTCAATATTCTTTCTGAAGACATTTTATAAGGCATGGCATCACTTTGTTGTGGAGGAGATACTCTTTACGACAGGCCTTGCATGTCCTCTAGCTCAGAAAATGTACATGTGAGTATCTATTGTTAGCAAGTCACAATGGTCAATAGTGACGAGGCAAGGCTGAACATATAGCATTCGTGATCACGAACATTTAATATTGGGTCGTTTTCAGAGTACTCAGGAAAAACCACCATTGGGGAGAAGATTTTTACATAACTCTGTTTCATTCGTTGTAGGTTTCGGTAATGGTAAGCGTCTACACCCTTGTAGCCATTGGCATCGACCGTTACTTCGCCGTCCTCTATCCGCTTAAAGTTCGCGTCACAAAACACCGCGCCAGGATTCTGTTCGCCTCGATTTGGCTGGTGTCTGTTCTCCTGGCTATCGTGCAGGCTGTCTTCGCAGAGGCAAGGAAAATTGACTACGGCGAGAAGTCGGTGTATCTGTGCACAGAGTGGTGGCCGTACGACTCGGCTGGTGTAATTTACGAGATCTTCATGGTGATGGTGACGTATTTTATTCCATTGTTAGTTTTGCTGTTTTGCTACGTTAGAGTCGGCAGACGACTGTGGGGACGTCAAATACCTGGCAACGCCGATCGTCAAAGAGATAAATCCTACCTATCGTCAAAGAAAAAGGTAATTTTACGAAGAGAACTTATGTAGAAAATGTCTGTCTTCATTTGTCTGTTCGTCTCTCTGTTCATCTGTTACTCTGTTTTCGTGAAGGCATCCTTGCGTTCAGACTAAGAAGGGAGAACATTTTACGATTCCTTCGAAAGTTGATTTAAAACAATCCCAGAGCGCTGATAGAAACGATAAACGGTCTACCATGAGAAGGACACGCACGACAGAGACTACATTCTTAAGTTTCGCTCATACTTCTCGGAGGGAAATTTTTAAAACTTCTTTTGCATAATCGAGAAATATTAGAGACAACGAGCATTTTTGCGGATAAGAGAAACAAATTACTTAAAATTTGATGATGTAGCTCAAAATGGGCACTGTTCTATCTGTGTTAGCTGTCGGGGGCACTCCAGCAGAACACGACATTTGAATTTTCAATTTCGTTAAAAGGTTTCGAACTGAGTCGGCACAAGCTGTGGACCATCAAGAAACTTGTCTCGAGGCGTATTCTGTCGCAGAACGATTCACTGGAATCCACTCTGAAGCATTGAAGTATGTAAGAACGTAACAAATAGTGACAGCGGATGCTAAAACTATCCACTTGGCGAAACGAGGCAGACCTGAACGATTTCAACGACGGAATATATCGTTCAGTGATTATTTGAACTACGCCCTCCAGGTTTATAATTCCGTCCTCAACTTTATTCATTTCGTGTGAACTTATTGCACTCAAACTCAAGACGAAATAACCAACAATGGCAGCGGTTTGTCCGTGAGGAACTAAAGATTTTTGCCAGTGTCTCTTGCCTGTGGTTCAGCTTGAAACTGATAATACAATCTTGATGCATTATCACAAACGACTTTTCGTATTCACTTTCAGTGCAGGCTGTCACAGTTGTATCGTAGCCGTTGAAAGATTTTCTTTAATGAATCTGAAATTATAAAATGGAAACATTACGGAAGTGACTTACACCCTTATAATTTTCCTCTCAAATTTGCAGATCTGTCTAAGACCTTCATGGTGTATTTTTGCGTCGTTCGGAAAATGAGTGCGACCCGGAAAATACGACAGGAAAACATAATTGCTCGAATCATATAAAGGCACACAAGACATAAACGAAAAATACGTCCGTGTGTAGTACATATAGTGTGCGCATGCGCAGTTGTTTATAAATTGATTCTTTCGTTTTCTCTAACAGTATGCCATCGTCATGTTCGGATCAACATTATTCTGAAAAGAATTTATGAGATAAAAGCAAACTTTGCAAATTTCCAATCATTTGACATCGACTTGAATAGGTCTTTCGAGACATACATGCCCTAGTTGTAAAAGTCAGTTACATATGCAAATGAGCAATATCAGTAATATAAAATGACCAGATCAACTTGAAAACTGTCGTTATTTGCATGATCTGTCATGTAAACAATTAAGCCACCTTAAATATTCATTTCTTGCAATCACCACACAGAATCGACTAGATTTGATACCGAAGCAATGAGCCGTTCTTGAGTCATTGCGCAAACAGACAAACAGACAGACAGGCAGACAAACAGACACCGCTACAGTATCAATAAACGCCTGTGAAATATCAAGAGGACTACACAGAGTGTTTAAATGGTAATGAATACTCCAGCGCGATTAGTGCATTGGGTCCAATATCTTTGATCGTATAAAATATGATTCAGAGTATTATACATTGATGGAATGTAGCCATGTATATCGACGAATTCGAAGACTTCATCCAAAATGTTTTTGAGCGAAACACCTCAGCAGTTGCGCCAAATTTGGAAGCGTCCTTGAAGTTGAAAGACTTTACCTTTGCTCAAACTTTCCGTAAGGAAATTTTAAACCTTTCTCTTTCGAAATCAAGAATAAAAATCTGCAAAATTTGATAGTGGAGAAAATATTACTAATATTTAACGACTCTTAAATTTTGAATTCAAAATTGGCACATTTCTATGGTAACTCTATTGCGAAAAATAACATTTTCGATTTTCACAAAAATGTGACGTTGTAAACTTTAGTTACTCGTCCAGCTTCAAACTGAACCCCAACAAGTTGTAAACCAAAGTCGCATCGTAAAAGTTTGAGAGTCCGAATGCATGTCTCTGAGGCGCATTTTACATTAAAGGGGCAGCTCATTTATAAGCTTTATCAAAAGCAAATTGGCCAACATGATACAAATTTCAAAGCAAAACAACTGTAAATACTCAATGTCAACAACAACTAATGCGAGAACCAGGGATTGAGAATTGCCCCTTTGAATACACAGGTGTCGTGTCTTTTCAATGTCTCTTCTTGAACACGAAGCTCACAATTAAGGCGTGTGCTGTCGGTCAGACAAATAAAAAAAGAAACATTTGTCTATGAAAGCACAATTATCATCGTGCACGATCATTCACCCAAAAATAACGGTCAGCCTAACCGTCAACGTACCTACAAAGACGTTTGAAATATAAAATATAAAACTATCCAAATGTTATAAGGTTATTCTCGTATCATGATATAAACCCTAGGGTTAAGTTGTGGCATAATCGTCTTATATGCCGTATTGTCTCTCTTACTCACAGTGTTGTCCCCTGGAAATGTCATGCACTCTCCTTGTTGCAACGCTCCGATGTTATAATATGGTCTCATCTCTTGGGGATATTATTATTAGAGTCAGAGTCTGATTAATCGAAATACTTGGCTGTCATTCATTCTGTTGGAGATTTGACAAAAGCCGGTAATACGTCGACATTAGGTTTTTGTTAGTGCTTCATGAAAAAGGAATTTTAGGGCCGAAAAAGTGTTTCTGTTCACCGGTCAACGTCACGTCCGGACTGGTGAATTAAGTCACTTTTTCTTCCTTGTGTGTTTTTGACACAAATCATATCAGGGAAATAAAAAGACTGTGTGGAGGTGCCTTCTCTTTATACCTATATTCATGTTTGCTTCACTATTCAGAAAGCGATATTGCAATGCTGCCACTAAATGAAAGAATCGGTCTAACATGAAATTAGCCAGAGAAAATTTGGAGAAGTGAAAAATTAAAACGGCATAATTTTTGCCAAATGTCGAAGGCCAGAAAACTGTCTTTATGTTTTGTCCTGACTTAATGTACCAACTTGTAGATTTGTTCGCTTGTTTAGTTTCAGTTTAGCGTCGAGTGGGAAATATTGACATCAGCTTATATTCATTTTTTCATAAAAAATAGTTTCCCGAAATAAAGTTAGACCACAAATTTTACATTTAAACTCTCTTACAGTTCGTTTAACCGCCTGTATTACCAAGCTCAATAGTCCTATGCTGTGCCAATCAATAAAACGTTTTTGCTGATGTAGCTTAATCGTCAAAGTCCTCTTACAGGTTCCATGATGCTTTTCGCGCCATAGTGCGTTACTTTTGCCATTTGTGATTTATGCTACCCTGACCGCTGCATTCATCACTGATTTAAACAGAAGGCGAAAATTGTTTTCGATCGTGAACTGTATCACCAAGAATGCGGTACAACATAAATTGCATTATGTTTAAGTACGTGCATAGAGCTTAAAGCGGCCGCAGAGGTGCGTTGTGGGATAACCGGAAAGAAGTCCATAAATGTACTACCAGGTTCACACTGAGGCCCAGGGACGCCTCTGGCTATTGCGCGAGTGTGAAAATGTAAGAAAATATTTTTGATTGCGTTCAAACCGCATCTGAATTTCCGCTTTTCAGTGACTTATCGACTAAATGTTAAGCGCTGCAACCAGGACCGACCCGTCTCGTTCACTCTCACTCTCTCACACACACACATACACATACACACTATTGATCGCAATGACAAACTTGTGCCGACTCTGCATTCATCCCTCAGACCCGATGCACTGAAAGAGTAGACCGGCCTACGGCAGGCACAACGTGTTCACAAGTTTTACAAAACTAGGGCTGACTCAGAGATGACCTTCACTCTGTAATGTGAATGTTGTATCCGTTATCAGAGGGTTAAATTGTTAGATTTCAGACGTGCATAGCATGCAGTGATGTGACATGCTAATTGCTTAAAATGCGTCCGTCTATTGAAATACGGCTCCCTTGGTCTCGTCGTCTCTGATGTGTACAATGATCGACACTGTAAGGGTCAATGTTCATTTAAGGTCTGTTAAGCTGTCACTGTCGCAAAGCCCCAGGGTTTACCATCGCTCACTCACAGCCAAAGCTAGGTAACCATGGCTTTCCTATCTCTTCCTTTGTAGCTCATTGTTCACAATGTATGAATCCGTAGAGTACAAATTAAAGTTACTGGCCGTTCTCACGGGTGCCCATAAAATTGACATGAAACGCATCACTTTGAAATGAAAGGATCTGACTTTAAGTTACTCTCACACTAAACGATTAATATCTTCACGAAACAACGTCAACGTATGCAGATTTTGATGTACCCCGCAAGTCACGAAATTTGGCACAAAAAGTTAATGGTCGCCGAGAGGTCAATGATATCGAAAATCGATAATGGCAAGGGGGCAATTCTATCACAGTCTCTATTTTTCCCAACATGCATGCAGATGATTACACGAGATACGTTGAAACAAACAAGATTGCATCGAATTCCTTCTTTCCCTGTTCAATTTATATGGAAAAAGAAAGGTGTGTGACCTAGTTGCATAAACTGTACGGACAAAGTCTGCATGACTTCGAGGGCAAACGATGCAAAACGCCCGACTAACAATTTTATGTCAACTTGGGAACAGCTTTCTCAGAGATTTTTACCTATGGCGGTATCTCTAATTGTCGGCACCATTCCATTGAACAGGTAGCTCATGTTTATTAAGTAGTCTTGTGGAACATGCTGTTGCCCTGACCGATGCCTTCCTATTAGCTGATAATTGTTGAATTGCCGTGAACATCACACCTGTTTTCTTTGGTGTCAGGTTTCAAAGCGCGAAGCGAAAGACTAGCCTCCGACAAAGTATCAATGATGAAGAGGTGCCGGTAGCGAGGTATGTCATTCGATGCCTTTGCATGCGTGACCGTATAAATTAATGACATGGCTTGATTTTCTTTCGAGGACTTCCAAGTTGAAAACACTTTTAAACCTTCACTTTGGTTCTTGTCTCCCGCAGTTCATCGCGGTTATTCAACTGAATTTAACCACACCGCGTGTGTGCCAGCAAAAGTTGAACGAATAACACCCTTCTATAAAAAATCATACGTCATGAAGTCATACATTGCGAGTCATCAAGCCATCAGGTCAAATCATCCAACATCTCCATTTATGGCACGACAACTGAATTTCATCACATCGACACGTACCCGCAAATATCAAGCAAATGGCACCCCCTCTATAAAAACAACCTGTACATCATAAAGTCATATATGGCGAGTTATGATCCTATTGTCACAAAGCCATCGGTTCGAATCACCCGACATCTTCATCGTCGACGATGAAAATAACAACGTAACGAAGACAATAAGTGGCGGGAAATTATCGAACGATACAAAGACACAAATCGTAAGGAACCAAAATAGCGGTAGCGTGTTATAGGCCCTACATGTATATAACAGGTCATAAATGACTATTTGGTTCAGGACATCCAATGGATGACTAGACTAATAGCATATAATGAACTGTACAGAGCAACACTTCAACTGAATTTTTAAACTTCGCACTGTAGGGAATCAAAGAGCAGTCCGGCACCTCTTTCTTATTATCCCTTGAAAATTTTGCCATGGTCGTAAAATCTGTCATCCTTGTCCCCTTTTTCAAGAAAATGTTCTTAAAACATCTGCTCAAGAGAGGCTATTCACGTAAAGGGATGATATTTTACCCTGACATCAAAAAGGCAAATTTAACCCTTTGAGCGCCAAAGTATATTTTTCTGCCCTTCATTAAATAAACTCCTGTCAATTTTTTCCCAGATTTTTACCAAAATTTTCAGAAAAAAATGTAGCCAATGAAATTTGATGTCCATTTGGTCCAAAATTATCAAAACATTACAGAAAACACTCACAAAAATTGGTAAAACTTTGCACTGAAATTGTGAAGGAGAAATTAACAGTGCTCAAAGGGTTAAATGCCTTTTGCAAAGTTGTCAACTTGAAAGCAGCTCAGGGGGGTGGCGGGCAGCGAGTCGGATACTATCGTCTGCTGGCAAATTATTTTCGAAAGGTATTGAAATACCTTTTCTACGACCGCCAATGAAAACTTGTCTACTTGAATGAAGCCCAAAGCGAAGGCAGTGAGTCGGATACGGTCGTCTGCTAGCATTTTTTTTCAAAGTTTATATTTTTTACATTAAAAAATGACAAGTTGTCAACTTGTGAGGAGCACTAAGGACAGGAAGTGAGTCGGATACTATCTTCTGCCAGCATTTTTTTCGAAGGGTATTCGCATACGCTTTTTATATCACAAATGAAAGTTGTCAATTTGAAAGAAACCCTAAGGCGGGCAGTTAGTCAGATACTGTCGTCTGCTAGCACAATTGTATTCAGATACCTTTTTTACGATCATCAATGAAATGTTCCATAATTATCTAGGTTGTCGCGTTCCCGTCGGAAAGATAATATCAGAAAAATAGTTGAGGGGGCGTGAAAAAATATATGAAAGAGAAATGACTTACGGGAATCATTCTTGAGGGAGATGGAAGAGAGGGGAACTGGTAGGCTGAGGAGGGGACATTCTGTAAATGGTAGTTAGAGGACATTAGGTTAGAATGGTTGCCTTCCTCCTGATAGTTCGCATTCAAAATCCATTCCACAGGTATATTTTCACCTAAAATATCCTTGCTATTAATTTCTCAAAATAAAACGGCTGGTTGGCGTAAAACGTGAATTTCACACATGCGATACATGAGAAGCTTCTCTCATAAGGTCATACACTGTAAGTGATCGCATCTTTTGTGGTGCACATTTAACTCCGGCTATGCTATTTATCTTATTCCTCGCTCTGACTGTCGAAATACACTGGCCGACAATTTTGTCAGATGGAATAAAAAAATTGCCGGTTAAAACACAACTTACGTCAGCTAAAGCAGTAATTTGCCAAGATGCTATAACAGAAACTTCAATACACATCTATCGAATATAAAGTAGGGCATGACGTATTTGACCTCAAGCTCTCATGAAGGACATTACCCCAATACTCTTCATTAACAATTTAGACATAAGCTTATTGCTGGTTAAATTGATAAACAAATAAACCCATTATACGTAGTTGTACCATCGACAAAGTTGTCAGCCAGGTGCTATCGATAGGCGTCGGTAAGCCATCATATACCGGCTATATAATCTACGGACAGGCAACGCTAGAGCTGCATCTTACGAGAGCGAGCTGCCATTTGAATGCACAGAGGGATGATGCAAAAATTTATGTTCATGACATCTTTCAAGTTCAAAATAAAACCAGACGTGAACATAAAAAATGCTCCAATTTTTTAGTATATGTTGCAGTTGTCTTTAACATAACCCTTTCTCTGACATTATTCCAAGTATTGAAATACACTATGTGCAACTGCATGAGAAGTTATTGTGATAAATATCACTAGCAATATTCATCTTGTATGACTGCTGGCAAATTATTTTCGAAAGGTATTGAAATACGTTTTCTACGACCAAAAATGAAAAGTTGTGTACTTGAAAGAAGCCCAAAGTGCGGGCAATGAGTCGGATACTGTCGTCTGCTAGCAATTCTTTTTTTCGAAGGGTGTACTTTTTTACGTTCAAAAATTAAAAGTTGTCAACTTGAAAGAAGCACTAAAGGCAGGTTGTGAGTCGTATAATGTCTTCTGCCGGCAATACTTGGATGAAGCCCGAAGAGTGGACAGTGAGTCGGATACTGTTGTCTGCTTGAATTTTTTTTCTAAGGGTATACTGTTTTTACGTTAAAAAATGACGAGTTGTCAACTTGTGAGAAGCGCTAAGGACAGGCAGTGAGTCGAATACTGTCTTCTGCCAGCAATTTTTTTCGAAGGGTATTCGCATACGCTTTTTATATCACAAATGAAAGTTGTCAATTTGAGAGAAAGCCTAAGGCGGGCAGTTAGTCAGATACTCTCGTCTGCTAGCACAATTGTATTCAGATACCTTTTTTACGATCATAAATGAAATGTTCCATAATTATCTAGCTTTCGCGTTCCCACGATCATAAAAAGAGGTTGCCTTCCGCCTGATGGTTCGCATTCAAAATCCATTCCACTGGTATATTTTCACCTAAAATATCCTGCTATTAATTTCTCAAAACACGGCTAGTTGACGCAAAACGTCGATTTCACATATGCGATACACGAGAAGCTTCTCTCATAAGGTCACCATACACTGTAAGTGATCCCATCTATTGTGGTGCACAGTCATATTTATTGACTCCGGCTATGCTGTTAACCTTATTCTTTGCTCTGACTGTCGAAATACACTGGCCGACAATTTTGTCAGATGGAATAAAAAATTTGCCGGTTAAAACACAACTTACGTCAGCTAAAGCAGTAATTTGCCAAGATGCTATAACAGAAACTTCAATACACATCTATCGAATATAAAGTAGAGCATGACGTATTTGACCTCAAGCTCTCATGAAGGACATTACCCCAATACTCTTCATTAACAATTTAGACATAAGCTTATTGCTGGTTAAATTGATAAACAAATAAACCCATTATACGTAGTTGTACCATCGACAAAGTTGTCAGCCAGGTGTTAACGATAGGCGTCGGAAGCCGACATATCGGCGACATAATCTGCGGACAGGCAACGCTAGAGCTGCATCTTACGAGAGCGAGCTGCCATTTGAATGCACAGAGGGATGATGCCAAAATTTACGTAAACGACATCTTTCAAGCTCAACATAGTACCAGACGTGAACATAAAATGCTCCCATATTTCAGTATATGTTGCAGTTGTCTGTAACATAACCCTTTTCTCTGACATTATTGCAAGTATTGAAATATATTATGTGCAACTCCATTATAAGTTATTGTGATAAATATCACTAGCAATATTCATCTTGTATGACTGCTGGCAAATTATTTTCTAAAGGTATTGAAAAACGTTTTCTACGACCAAAAATGAAAAGTTGTGTACTTGAAAGAAGCCCAAAGTGCGGGCAATGAGTCGGATACTGTCGTCTGCTAGCTATTTTTTGCTGCCAGCAATACTTGAATCAAGCCCAAAGTGCGGACAGTGAGTCGGATACTATAGTCTGCTAGAAGTGTTTTTCTAAGTGTATACTGTTTTTACGTTCAAAATGACGAGTTGACAACTTGTGAGGAGCACTAAGGCAGGCAGGTCGAGTGAGTCGAATACTGTCTTCTGCCAGCAATTTTTTTCGAAGGGTATTCGCATACGCTTTTTATATCACAAATGAAAGTTGTCAATTTGAAAGAAACCCAAAGGCGGGCAGTGAGTCAGAAACTGTCGTCTGCTAGCACAATTGTATTCAGATACCCTTTTTACGATCATAATAATCAAACATGTAAACTAACAATGTCATTGTCATAAACAGCTACATGACCTTGAAAACTGTCATGTTCTCATTATTAACATTTGTAAAAAGATTCATCAGCTGTCTGTCCGAGAATATCTAATTTCTAAACGAATAACTATGCAAATCAGTATTAATTATCCAAGCCACGACAAACAAAAGTATTCATTTCTTGCCACTCCCAATCAGAATCAATGTAACAGATAAGATGCGATTCCGCACCGATAACTTGAGATATCGTGCATGCCCACAGACAGACAGATATAAGTATGACAAGAGCTGGCCAGGTGAGCTAAACACGATATCTTGACCTAAAACTCCGTTTTAGGGTTATGTGTGTATGTGAACATGTTAGCTAAAGACGACATCTTGACCTAAAAATCCGTTTTACAAGCTCCCAGGAGCCCAATACAATGCTACCGTTTACGGCCTTTATTAACCTGGGACTTTGCTTCAGGGATGACATACGTAATTATGGTAATTACGATTGTTATTTTCGACTGCTTCCGTTGTCAGCATGCAGTCCCTAGTCCAAACACTGGGCTCACATCCATTACCCACCCCAGGGTCCCTTGATTGCTTTTGGCGACCTTCTAAGGTGACGTTCAGGAATCATTGACTCATGACTCCCATTCAGAGCTAACCGATAACACCGTCGTTTGAAAACATTTATCTCAGTCCTGACGAAGGTCACCCGTTTATATCGACGTAAATATATTTCGCATACACGGAGTTGAAGCCAAAATTAATGAAGAAAACAGTATGTTTCTAATCTGAGTGAGCTGGAACCAAGATTAGCTGTGTCAGACCTTTTTCTCGTTAGACTGAAAAAAGAAATTATGTCATAAATATTTTACTTTTCGCTGAGCAAGGCGAGCTGCATGTCTGGGACAATTATGACCGTCACGATTTTATCCCTTTCTGAAGGCCCGGCCGGTGGTAAAAAGGTATACTAAGTCTTCCTCATACTAACCCACCATTAATACTATACTACGAAGTCACTCTCTTGAGCCGGCGACTTTTATCTTCTTGTTTTCGTCGAGCAGAATACCGAGACGCGGTTGAAACATAGTCCTCGGAGCGTGCATCTCCATCAAGCATAAAAACATCATTTTGTACACCGGTGCGCAATAGACAGATCTGCTAGAGAAGTGGAAGGTTTCATTGAAAGGGATGACTACTGTCCGTCAACTATAGCCACTTTTTAAAATCACATAGAATCTTTGCACGCTTCTTGCATAGCGCTTAATATCGCCACACACAGAGACACAGACACACACTCAGAACGAAACAAAAAACAAAAAAACAAGGGCATCACCATGGTGAGTCAGTTTCCTCAGAAAACGGAATCGAAAGATTTTCAATCTACAAAAACCAAAATCAAAACAAAACCCAGGGAGTATATTTTGAACCTAACGCGTAAAGTACCTTAGTCCCCTCTTCTGTGCAATCTTACTGTAGATTAGAAGGAAGACGGACTCGGATTTGAAAGTCAAGTCTCTCAAGGGGATGCAAATGAATGATGAAAATGTTGTGCCACACTTTCCAGATTGCTGGTCAGCCTTTTGCGATAGGAAGACGAGGCTTATAATTACACGAGATCTCACTTCGTTTATAGCTCATACTGAAAACCAGCTCATCGGAAAGATAAGTAACGATGTGTCCACCCATGCATTTTGAATAACAAAGGAGCATTACAGTGCGTTACATGTATATTATATGCCACATCATCCTCTGATAGGGATCAAGTACGCTTACTCTGAAATCACTTTTGAGGGAAATTCACATTTTAAAATGCAGAGGATTATTTCAAAGACAGAAGTGCCTTTCGTCGAGAGATTGAAAATTGAAGTGTATCTTGACTGGAAACGGTATAATTATGACCACCGCTATCTTGTGCATATATATCATGTCTCGAAAATTGGAATGTATATTTGTCAACTAAGCCAGCAACAATCACAGTGCGAATTAAACGTTTTTCAAGTCTCACTAGATCTTTGTGCCATAAAATTTGAGAACAATACGACCTCTGCCTCTTAAAAGCATCTCACCGTTGAGTATTTATGCCCAGTCCCTCACCAGTCGTACTGAAGGACTGTTATCCAATGAATCACTAACACGCGGATGTATCATAAAATTATGTTTACGTGTGTACAAGCAAAATTACAATTTGTTGCTTGCCAAAGAGATGGTGCTCCGGGTAATACGGGTAATATAGACATATTACCCTCAGGGCGACATCACTGCACGAGTCAGGTTATATATATATATTCCTTTAGGTGTTATATCTCTTTTATTCTCTGTCAAGTGATTGAATCCAGGCCAATCACGATACATATAATCGCATTGGAAGACGTTGAAGGATTTGCTGCTGATTGACTTAATTTAAACCATGAGGACTACTTGTATCACAAAAAAATCATCAGATAGGATGATTATGCACGGAACTTGACGTTAAGTGTCCATAAAAGTCACAAAATTTCAAAAAAGCACGAGCAATGTGCCTTTGTGCCACAAAATTGGTCTTCTTTATTTGATAAAGTGGGCCTGTGAGGGTGTAATTTTCTCAGAAATCTATGTTAATGCAATGTATTCCACGTTCGCTTGCAATCAAGGAAGAGGTGGCCCGCTGCCGCTCGACGTCAGTATGGAAAGCTACCTTTGAAACCTTCAATGAACGTCACTTAAGTCGTCCCTTGGATATGGCAAAAGTGAGCACCGCACTGAAACAAGGTGCAGATAAGAAGTCGATGTAATCATGAATAGTTAATTGCCCACACATGACTTCCTACTAATTGTGATTGTGACCATATAGATGAGAACTTTCCTTTCATCAAACCTAAAACTTCCTTCAAGTTTGCTGCAGTGTGTTATAAATGTGTCGCACTATAAGAATTTACCTGAAACACGATTTGAACTAATTTGGGATAATTTGATGGTGAAGTAATGTTGGTTTAATCTGCAAATGTAATATCATTTGCTTTTCTTTTTAAGCTATACACTTGTTTTTTATGAGTAATTGGTAATATTGCAATATTCAGCTATGGGCATGCCCTAACACTTTTCTAAAAATTGAAAAATGTGAAGATCCAATTATCCCAAATTAGTTCCAATCGTGTTCCGACTACGCTGAGCTAATGATCACAATAGTATCACAAAATACTCCTATACTACGAACTCCAGATCTCTTCAACATTATTACGTTGCCACACATTGTGAATCCGAGAATGTAATGTTTTATGGACGGGTTGTGAAAGAGCTACTGGTTATACCATAGCTCCATAGTGAGTTAAGGCATGTGAAAGTTCCTGTACTTTTATGAAATGCCTTTGCACTTGTAAATAAGACTGACATATATAATATTACGCTTATCCAAACGTGTTCCACTACCTATCGGCATCACGAGTCAAAACTGAACGCATAACCGCATAACCTAAATTTGCTGCTATTTTCGGCGTTCAGGTACACAGCACATCTGCACGCATCGTCTCATTTCACAGAGACACAGCCAGGCAATTCCAGACATTGTAACCCGCGGCGTTTTGATATGAAACGATTAGAGGCATTTGGGCGAATTTAAAATTGGATGGGGTAGCACTGAAAGTGGTTCGCAACTTTTTTTTTTTATAAATAGATTTAGATTTACTGGCTGGGAACAACGGGCTTTCGCCCAATTACAGTTCCAGCAAAAGAAAAAGAAACTAACAAAGAGCACAACAATGAAACAAAGACAGTAACAACACAGTTAAAAAAAAACATCATTGGTAAAAAAAATACAGATCTAAAAAGAATAAACATTATTAAATAAAAATCTGCGAAATTGCCCATAGTTACAATTAAAAATATCAAAAGTCTCATTGTTTAAAATACCATTCAAATTTTTCATAGTTCTCTGTAAAAATGCTGAGGAATGAGCAATGACTCTTGATACATTAGGTTTAAAATGTTGTTTTGAGCGCAGAGTGCGAGAAGGCACATGCAGACAGATGCGCTCTAGAATTTCGGAGCTGTTATAAAAAGAGAACATACATTTGTAAAAGAAGGTGGCATCCATAAAACTCCTACGCTCTTGTAGAGATGGGATTTTGAAGAAGGTACAGAGTTGGTTGTAGTAGCCAGATGAGTAGGTTATGCCAGTTTTACCGCACAAGTATTTGAGAATTTACACTGAACTCTTTCGAGACGGTGAATGAGATACAGCTGGTGTGGAGACCATACTTGACTGGCATACTCAAGCTGGCTCCGGACAAGTGTTATATACAGGGTTTTGAGGGTGTTGACATTGCTAAAATTACGTGAGTTACGTTTTATAAAACCTAGCAGCTTGAAAGCTTTTACAGTAATTGTATTAATGTGCGCAGAGTAGTTTAGATTTTGGGTGAGAAGAACACCCAGGTCTTTAGCTGATGTTACTCTGCATAAATGTCACCATTAATACTATAATCATACATAATGTGAGTTTTCTTGTTCGTAAAGGAAATTACCATACATTTTTTAAAATTCAGTTTTAGTTTCCATGTCGTGCACCATCTCTCAATGTGGTTAAGGTCTTGTTGGGAGAGAACTGCAGTCCGAGTTGTTAGAAATTTGCCTATACAATTTTGAGTCGTCTGCATACAGTGACATTAAACTTGAAACTGAAGAACTAATATCATTAACATAGAGAACAAATAGAAGCGGACCTAACTGAGACCCTTGAGGTACACCAGAAGTTACTTTACTCCATGAGGAGAAGTGCTCCAACTTTACTGCCCACAAAAGATTTGAAACTTCTCCCATCCCGCCCATCAGCGTCCTTCCTTCTCCACTGCTGGACTATTAATCCTTGTAGCCACAAGTCATCCCTTTTACAAACCTGTCCACTCCCTTCTCTCCGTCGAGTGATTTACCCTCCAGGAGTTTAACGTCACCCAGTCCGTTTGGTCTTTTCGTAGTTGCTATCTGAGGAGATCAATTACTTTTCCCTCGACGCGACGGGGAACATGCCCGCCCTCCTCGAAACCGCTCACGAACTCCTTTTTGCTAAGAGCCGTTGCTATGACGGTACTTTTGATTTTAAGACAGAATAATGTTGAGCTGTAAACCGCGGTTCAAAACCGATTGAAAACACTCTGGATATTCTTTTCAAAACCACTTTACCAAGCACTACATTCACATATCATATATGTCCCTAGTACACATGCCAACACAAACACTGTGCCCTCGTTTACACACTTTATACCAAAGTTGAAGTGAATTCCTTGTTAAAAATGTTATTGCGGTGTAATGTCCTTCGAACTATTACTTGTTAGTTGCTCGAGGCTTCTCCGTCATCGCGTATTTGATTTATGCCTGATTGAGATCTCGGTCCACCTGACTTCCAATCGCCAACAAGTTTCATTGTGTATATTGAATTGGCATCATGGTTGAATTACCAAGAGCAGTGAAAAAGTAGAAGAAATCTGTGCGTTTATATCTTTCTTGGTTTTAGAATTTTACTTGTTGTCCATAACCGCCGTACCCCAACTTTTCTCTCTAAGAATTATTCATGCAGCAATTACCCCAAGAGTCATGATTATATCATCGGCTCTTACCGTGTTACAGAACACATTCTCTACATTGTACATCGGTACATCGTGGGCTTCTACACCAACTTCCATTTTAGTGTATCGAAAAACTGATAAGAACTACAATAAAATCGATGTGATACAACAGTAGAGCCGATGTGGTCAACGATTTCTTAATGACATTGTATGAGGAAAGACTGCATCATGTTACACTGTCAGGTGCAATTATTATGAGTCGATCATGGAAGAATCAATTCCGTCTGTAAAAGTTGAAGCATCGTCTAGCAGGAGGTCAATTTTGCAGACGGAGTTGACTCCTTCATGATGGACTTATAGTACCTGGCTGATAATTGCACTGACAGACTGAGTGTAATGTGATGCAGTCTTTCCTCATAAAATGAAATTTTAAAAAAATCATTGACCTCGTCGATCTTACAGTTATTCTTATCAGTTTTTCGATACACTAAAATGAAAATGGTTGTAACATGTTTAATCCTAACGGCTACTCCATACAGAAACAGCGAAAGCCAGCGCCTGACTACCATTTAGCGTTCATAAGAAACGGAACGGCTGATACAAAGTTCATGTATGATGATCTAGGTGAACCACGGTGATATTACTTCATTTTCCGCCTTCTTTTTGTCGTTGGGTCATGCTTACGTGCACAGCATTACACGAACCGACGTAGCAAATTGCCTCTAATCTTACTGTTAGGCCACATAAAGAAAATCCTTTTTTACCGTCATTGGATTTTTGAAAAACCTGCCAGCAAGCAAGGGGGAAAAACAAACACAGACAAAAACACAAGTGTATTGACATAAGCTCAGTTTTAATTTGGCTTCTTTTAGAAAAATAATTATTATATTTGCAATACCAAAATGTTGCCAAAATTGTCGCCATTGCATGAAATGACTATGAAACTATGAAAACGCGATGCTTTTGAAAAACCCACAGAATTTGTGGTGCAGCGAAAATATGCAAGATTTCCAGGTCTCGCAGTTCTTCAAATCCCCAAGGCGCATCCATTTTTAAACATGTATCGCTCAAAGCGAAGGTAGTGTATTATAACATCTCATATTCGAGAAAAATGGGGTGACTGAAGCATGGTTACAACTGTTCTTTCAGCACGCGAAAAATATTGTATGTGATATCTGCCTAACTACAAAGCTTTGTGTTTCAACTGTCTTACCGAAGCCTTTATTTGGCTCTGCGCTGCTCCAAATGTTGAACGGTCGGTATATTACACTTGATACAAATGTTTTGTATATTAAAGTAACCTTTATCTTGTTGTATATTTTACCATTCTTATATATTTGTACGAACATTAAATTTACTTTACGTCTCTCATTTCACTTGAATGTTTTTATGAGCAATATCACTACCAATTTTCATCAAATTCCGTGGGTTCACCACTGATGTACAGCTTCAATTAATTATTCAATATGCAATATTTTTAAGTGACTCGGATATGGAACTGAAATTTTTTCACTACACTCGTATCTTTTATATCCACAAGTTTGATATATTTCTTCAACTTTGGTAGAGTCCTAAATATATTCCTAATTGTGATAAATCGTTAAATTTGCAAATGCTATTTAAACATTCAACGAATTTCATGATTTATGAGAGTGTTTGCCTGAAAATTGAAAGATTAAACTTTCATGAGGAAACTTCAAATCATTTCCAATCGAAATCAACAATAAAAGTCCCGGATCACCGTGCAAAATGTTATACAAGAGAAAAAATTATGCAATAATTCCCGACACATGCAATTCAAAATTGCTGCCAACTTTGTGCTCCCTCTATGATGAAAATTCGATTTTCATAACATAAGCCCGTGGAAACGTTAGTTAGTCCATAAGCTTCAAAATGAGCTCCATAAAGTGGTAGGCCAAAATAAGTGTTGTAAGTATTTGACAGTCCGAATGTCTATCTCAGAGGTGCATTCTTCCTTATTGCTTATCAAACAATATTATTGACATGATACTGCAAAATGACCTTGAAGACAATTTTTGATTGCAGAAAGATTTTTTTAAAAAAAATGGAAATTTCTCAAAATCTCACCATTCTGGCTGTACTATACTTCACTTTGTTGGACACATCTGAAAGGTCAAACACAATTATACACAATTATATCGTGTCTTTCTGCAATCTCGATATTGTGAAAAAGCGAAAAAAATGTGCTGTAGAGTTGACACAGAGATTGCCCGCCTTCTCTAAAATTACTGGAGCTGCTAAATATCTGTGCGATTCACTCATTATAACAAACTTGCCTGGGTTATCAAATTTCATTCTCGCGTGATGTACACGGACAATGGTTAGATGTTTCTCTTTGGCGTGTACCTGTCATGGTGTACGTTTTAGACCTTTAATCCCAATACACATCTTACTGGAACAGCAATTCACAATAAGTGACATGAAGATATATTGCTAGTTTTTTACCACGACGTGCCGGGATGCAAACTGTGTCAACAGTACTAGTTTTACGATGTAAATGAAGTGGGGATCGATTAAATTTCTTTGTTGATAATAAATAGTTCACAATATGTTTTGGTACATCGACAAAAGTTGACATGAATAATTTACCATGGTTTACAGTTTAACAGAGAAAACACGATGGCAAGTTCATATAAAATAATTGAAATGTATTTGACTTTAAATTTTCTATTGCAGGTAATAAAGATGTTGATATTGGTTGTCGTGCTGTTCATGATCTGCTGGCTACCCCTTCATGTCTTTATGTTGGTGACTCGATTCTCGCCTTATATATACGGCGACACTTATCACCAGGATCTGATGAGAAAGATAAATTCAGTGGTCCTGTGGCTAGCCATGTCCAACAGCTTCATGAACCCAGTTATCTACAGTTTTCTGAACGAGGGTTTTCGGGTAAGTGATCGATGCGCGACATCCATTGCTATAAATTTAGCCCTCTAATTTAAGGTTGCAAAGTATATAAATGTACACGCTTACATGCGATAGCGGGGTGCATGATAACGCGACGTGAAGTTCACAGAGCTATTTTCCACTTACGTAGGTCTCGTCCGTTGCTTGCTTCAAAAGCAGTCGCCAGGTAGAATCACTTCGTAGAGTACGTGGCATACTGTGCTCTTTAAAGTGTTTGGTTGTCACTGCATTGACATTTCATTTAAGAAAGCCTGTAGCGATCAAAGAGTAAATTACCCATCCCGACGGATAGAAACGAATACTTGAACATAATGTAACTTCATAATAGTTTGGAAGAAAAGAGTCACATTACAAGGCTTTATAATCATGAGAGAGCTTAAACCTACATGTACGTGATCGGGGACTCGAATTCAAAGCAAAGACCTTTTGAACGACTTGGATACTCACAACCAGACTACTGCATACATAAGTGGTCTGCCCGTCTATGAATTCTCCTTTGCACATGCTTCACCTTAACTATAGAACTTACTGCCATAAGGTTTCAAAGATCTTCAGCATTGCAAGCTTTCAAAAGAAACCTGAAAACGCGTCTGTTCAACGGAGCATATAGTGTGTCTTAAGCCAGTAGGCGTCACAGAGCAAAACGACCGTTTACATGCTTGGTTTTTTGGCGCTTAACCTTGTTAATTGACAGGCTCATGTCCCTGCACAGAACTGAAATTTGATATTGATGGATGACATTATCAGTCTATCATGTACAGACCAATGACGCCCATACGGGGGTGGGGGTGGACTGACGCATGATTTAATTGCTGCGAATTATAGTTTACTCCCTTTCAACTCACATGTAAAATTTTTCCACTTTTTTCAGGCTGACGTAAGGGCAATGGGTCGACGTGGATGTTGCCGGGCGCACACTCACAACCTGAGGCTTCGAAAGCGCCATCGCTTTTCGACGTCGTCGATGTCGACGGCATTTTCTTCGTCGGGCAAAAGATCCACAATCACACGCATCGATACGGAGATCGGAGTACCTGTCTCATCTGTCTCGCGAAACAACCTCGTAAGGTCGATCGAGTTTGATGAAAGTGCGAGGGATTAGAAAAGGCGCACTATTTCTACTGTGAAGGTCGTCACAGGAGCATGGCATGTTGCCTATTAACACTGATTGCGTGGGCAATACAGCCTGGGTATACCATTCAGACAATCCATTTGAGATTTTGATGGTCAAACTTTTACCCTTTCCCGGATACTCCCGATGTTTTGACAGGGTTGTGTCCCGAAAGTTGAAAAAAGTGTTTGATTGATAGGGATTTTCTTGGCAAATTGGGAAATGTATCGGGGCCTTTTCCTGTAACAGCTATTCTATTGCACGTGAAGGTTTCCAGCAGTATTGATTCATTCTGCTTCATCCCCCTACTCACTTGTAATTGTTACATTTTGGTTATCTCATTTGCTGCCTTCCAGCAAGACGCAAAAATTTACATCAAATTTGATCTCATCCAGGGCGGAAACCGCCATGTGACATTGTCATCTTAATTAGTTCTCATCTACCATGATGTGTGTCATAGACAGTTTTTCTGCATCGAATTTTATTTTCTGGTATTTTGAAAGCCATTTTTTGCTAGGGTGTTCCTTCTCGGGGTGTGAGATTAAGTCTCGTGTATTCTTCCCATTTTATTTCTTCTCTTTTGGCAGTTACTTTTGCTTAACGGTAAGTTTTAACGGCCTTCAGAAGTACTGCTTTGAGTTTAAACAGCCCGCACGTTGCCAATATGTGAATTGCACGATTTTGAATTGCAGTGATGTGTTTGGTCAGCCTGCAGCTGAGTGCGACTTTTGTTCTTCGTGTTCTGTAGTTTCTTGGATTTAACATGCTAGTTTTCTCGTGTAGTGTGGCTTTACTAGTACTGCTTTTAACTATGGATAAATGCCATCTTTCTGTGCGTGAAGGTTCTAGTGTTTGCGCTACAGCTATATGTAGGAAGATTCCTGCTGATGGCATCCATGACAGAAGTTTTGCTTTTCGTAAGTGTCAAAGGCTGAACCTGTATTATTTGCAAGGATTGGGCAGATCAATTATGGCGCAATATCCATACATAACCAGAATTGCTGCAAGAGAAGCAAGGTTCGCAAGGTAGGTCTCAGAAGGAGAAATCCAGAAAGTCGGCTAGTAGTACAGCAGAGAGTTTGCCCTCACAATCTTCAAGGAGTATGGAAAGTTTGAAGGTCTTCGTCCCTCATATCTTAGGGAAATTGGTTCTTGTAAGGCCAGACAATTCAACTGTACTTGGAGTTGGGGGACCTCGCGCCCATCTCTCTGAATCCTTACTGGGTATCTAATGAATTGTACATTGTCAGAAACATAGGATTAGGGCAGCCCACATACCAGGCACATGCACTTTGACAGCAGATGTTCTGTCCAGAAGATGACCTATCCCAACAGAGTGGGTATCAAAACACCAGGTTGTCCCTTTTCAAGGTGTTGAATAAGCTCATATTATATAGGTCTGTTTGCAAAGGTGCACAATGCTCATCTACAGGTGTACTGTTTTCTGATACCAGACCAAGGAGTAGAGGCAGGGGATGCCTTTCAATTCCATGGACAAACATGTTTGCCGATAGACTTTTCCTCCAGTGTCTCTGATTCCCAGGGTTCTAAGCAAGACATGACACGAGGAGTGTGTTGTCATTCTGATGGCCCTTAATTGGCCGACTCGGAGACATTCATGGTCCCATCGATTGCTCGACTTGCTCGAAGAGATTCCGATAAATATACCAGAGATCCAAGACTTTCTGAACCAGTCGTTGTCAAGTTTTCTTCACCAAGATTCATCAGTCCTCCAGTTGACTGTTAGGAAACTGTCAAGAAATGCTTTTGTTCAGGGAGATTTTCAGCGAGAGCTGCAGAATATGCAGCAAACTCTCGTCGGTCATCAACCAGTAAATATACAGGAAGTATTCAAT
The DNA here is from genome assembly GCF_041260155.1 of Ptychodera flava. NCBI lineage: Eukaryota > Metazoa > Hemichordata > Enteropneusta > Ptychoderidae > Ptychodera > Ptychodera flava. The sequence goes on from NC_091946.1 coordinate 14,186,529, forward strand.
GACAGGTGAAGAGAACATGTTGACCTCATGCATCCCCCTGTTAGTTCTAAAGCCAGGGGCGGCAAAATCCAGGGGAGTCATCGTAATTTTGGAATCCGCGAAGGGGGGGGGGTCATCGCTTTTTCACTGGTAGGAAAGGGGGTCACCACATTTTAAAAAACACAATACCTACAATAAAGTTCACTTTATGCCATGGCCATGATCGACCCTCTTTACCGGCGGGCCGCCTTCGGCGGCCCACTACAATAAATATACTTTATGTATTACCCATGACCCTCTTAACGGGCTGACGCCTTTGGCGGCCCGATCCAATCAGGTTTACTTCATGCAATGGACATGATACCTATAACCGGAGTTCAAATGCAATGGCCATGATCGACCCTCTTTACCGGCGGGCCGCCTCTGGCGGCCAACTACAAAAAATTGACTTTATGTAATACCCCATGACCATCTTAATGGCCGGACGCCTTCAGCGGCCCTGTCCAGTAAAGTTTACATAATGCAATGGCCATGATCGACCCTCCTTACCGGCGGGACACCTTTGGTGGCCCACTAGAATAAAGTTGACTTTACGTAATGGCCCATGACCCTCTTAACCGGAGGGCTGCCTTTGGCGAACCACTACAATAAAGTTTACTTTATACAATGTCCATGGACATAAGTTATCTATTAAAATTAAGTTAAAAATTGTCTTACAGTCGTCCTAATTAACAGACGTTTGCATGGATGTGACTGAGAAGTTTGTGCACTGGCATCTCTGCTACACGAATAAAGTGCGCCGCATACCGGAGTTCAAATCCAAACCGTGCGGGTAAATTTGACATATGGCTTTGGTTATTTTTCAGCTGGGGCGGGGGGGGGGGGGGGTTAATCAAATTTTTTCGTCTGACAAAGGGGTCATCTTTTTTTCACGAAAAATGCAGGGGGTCTATATTTTTTGAACACCGGCGACAAGATTTTGTCGCCCCCAGGCCGTAAAAACTGAACGGTCCCTAAAATCCCATTTTTTATCATACTGTGTTGAGCTCATTTTTCAGATTAGTGGTGGATGTAGTGTAAGGTCAGCATCCGCTTTGGATAGACTGGTTAAAGGATCTTTTGTAAAATGTCCTCCTCAGGGAGACATTTGCCTTCTTGGAATCTTCCATTGATATTAGATTCACTAAGACAAGCTCCTTATGAGCCGATGAGTGGCCTTTTTCTCAGCTCTGGCATTTGGACGCAGACGTAGTATAGTAAGATTCATGCTTTGTCTATCAATAGTGCTTAACAGGTGTTAGATTGTTGCCTAGGGCAGGTCTCCTTCCAAGAATGAATCTGTATCTCATGTTGGCACAGATATATAGTAAATTTTCGATCGAATTGGAACTCACAATGTACGACAGCCAGTCACACAGCGAAGACGCCACAGTCAAAACCACTCGTCTAATCCCCCGCACTTAATCATTCCTAATCTTGATAATACGTCTACTGATCCATGGGATAAATTGAATTGTCCTTGTAGGGCTCTTCGCCCATATGTTAAGGCGTCTGCACAACTTCCTGGTAAAACAGACAGTTGTCCTTAAGGTGTTCCAAGGTAAGCACGGACCTGCGTCCGAGGACATTATTTCTAGATGGTTAAGGGATCCGATCCAGCATGCCCATGGCTCTTCCAATGGCAAACGTATACACATGCATTCAATCAGAACACATGATATTCGAGCTCTGACTGCATCGTGGGCTGTGCTTTAGATGTTTCAATTGATGACATTCTGGAAGCTCGTTTTGGGGCATCGTCAAATACCGTTATTTACTTGTACCTCAAGGATTTGCCTATGCAAGGTAGTTTTCCTTTTAATAGCGTCTTTGAGGTGTGGTTCTACCATGCTGAGGGAATTAGTTTTGATGAATCCTCATCCATATTATCTTCGATTCTGCTTAATTAAAATGTAAGAGAGGCAGGAAAGTAGAGGATGAAACAGAATGAAAGTCCCCGTAGAAACATATTACTGCGAGACCTCGTACCTGTCACTCCTCCCCCTCCCAAACACTGATTTCTCATAGTCTATCAGGGACATTGAGATCTGATTAATATTAGGATCTTATGGCGGTGTCCTCCCTGGATGAGCTTGAGATCACATGTTAAAACAATTTTGCCTCGTTCTAGAAGGCAGCAAATGAGATAACACAAATGCTAAAGTGACAGGCAAGAATGCTATCTGGCAGAACTTTCATTTTCTATGTCTTTGCAACCCATGATAAGGGTTTTTGAAGGATAAAAAGTGGACCAATTATTTGTTGTCTTTCGCAGAAAAACCTGACCCATTCGGCGACATGTACCTGTATACCTCACCATGGGAGTATCCGCGGGAATTTTACATATCTCAAAAAAGTTTGATTCTCTCAGATACAGCTTACTTTTGTCGCCTCTCAAGTAGAAAACAAATGTCCATTATACCATAGTTTAGCATCTTGAATTATAGGTTAAACCTTATACATACGTGGCGCTTATAGTATGTTGCTATGGGTCCAAGCAAAGCACGCCTGATGAGCCAGCCATTTTCATTACTATAGTAGTTTATAATCTTATTATTTATTTTACTGCGCGTAAAAGAATGTTTTCGAATAATTTGTACGGATTCATTCTTAGTCTATGTTCTAATTCTAATGACAGGTACCATGCAATACTTGTATATATTACATAACAAGAATATTCATATACTTCAGCAATAAAGCACACTCAGCGACGGTTATACCAGTCGAAATTTTGACCAGTTCACGACAACGACATATATGCACGAACGATAGCGAGTGCATAACAGTTAATTGGTCAAAATCGAGTATATTGAAATTCAGTCATTGAAAGTCAAAAAAGGATGTTTGCCCAAGCCGAGAGCTCATGCTTGTGCTAGCCGTGGTATATTGCCAATATACCACTGTTTTGTGCACGTCTCGACAAATCAGATCACTGTATTCGCGTTATCAATATACTGGTATGGTATAATATTTGGTATACGCCAAGATGATCACGATGTTAATCAGTGTCCTTGAAAATTATTTCAAAAGCAATGATAAGGAAACGTTCAGAGACCACACAAAAGAAGCTCAGCGACGACACCAATGATGTGGATGAAGATAATACTTGATAACACTTGATGCCAAAAGCGACAATAAGAAAAAGACGATGACAAACAACAATGACACATGCTACAAGGTCGAATACAAGATCGAACTGTCGGAACGGTATGAATATTGTTTTAAAAATGTGTCGATCTCATGGATTTTTTAACCACAGAAGTTACCAAATATTGTGACTTATTAAGAAATTAGAGATACCTAGAATGTTGTAACATTTTCACACACAACACCTGGAATATGGATGATGCTTGTCAAAAACATGGTGAAAAGTGATGCACCATTACTGTCATTATATCGATATGCCTGGTGATGCACCGTGCCCTTGCAAGTCATCATCAATACATATCAAAAATGTTCTTAAAACAGACAACACGAGGGACGCAGATTTAATTACACAGAGATAAATTTGTCATGGTGGCGTTTATCCGGGATGCTGCCTTCTTCAGTGTATGAGTAGACCGAAATGTTCACTCTATTAGCTAAGCTCCCTATGATATCCTAACTTCTCAGTTTACATCAGATTCAGTGTACTCGAAGGTAGCGAACGCGTCTTTTGAATTGCAAACCTGGCCACAGTAGTGTTCATAGTCTTTTCAAGATACTGAAAGGATGAGTTCATATTAAAAACTAATTGTATATTACGCTAAAGGTTGAATGCAACACAGGAATAGATATTCCGAATCATTTTTTACAAATGCTTTCTGATCTACCATTTGTGGGGGCTCATTTTAGATCTCCTGGAGTGAGAAAGATTTCTTACATTTTCGAAAATCACGAATTATATTTTTTTTTCGATAGATTTAACACGGGGATGGCGGCATTCGAATTTCAAATGTCGGTAAATGTTAGGGAATGTGTTTCTTTAGTACACAAATTTGCGAGGTGACCCCTGATTTTAAATTCTTGGTTCGGTAAGAGAGTGGTTGAAAGTGTCATAGAGGAAAGTTGGAGCTTATAAAATAGGCTGATTTTCCGTCATCGTCCATCCGTCTGTCATCAATTGCCTTCTCCTCTTAAGCCGCGAATCTTCTTCAAAACTGCAGATAGCTTTAATATTTGGAATATAGGTTACCAGGGATTACCTATTTGAGATTTTTCAAATTGTGCAGAAATATGCATATTTATACTTTTAATGCAATTTTTGTCATTTTTGTCAAAAATGTATTTCACCAAACCGCCGACATATTGTTAGGGGTGATCTTCATGTGATATGCTCAAATAATGATGAAATCTTCAATTCTTTATGTTTCGAGCCATTTTCTGTCAGGCCACTGAAATGAGCTATCAAACATTCCCCCCTTCATCAACACATATGTCACAAATAGTTATTCTTTAAATAACACATCGAGACTGTATCGGCCGTTCGGTCGCTTGTACATTGAAATGAGGTGCATCTTTTTATGGTGTATTTCCATTATTCTCTAATAAGTCCTTGATGTTGTTGTTGATAATCAGATAGGTTTGTGCACTTACATGAAAATGCTGAATATTAATATTGATAACATCATCATACATAGGCTCCGATGACGTAATGTTCTAAAATTGCACACTGCAAAGCAAATCTCAAATTATGACAGGTAAAGGAGCTTTTCATTCCGATCCTAAAATATTTAGAATTTAAAATTCGCCGACGACTGTCATCTTTTTTCACGTTTTCATATATTTTAGTTTAATGAAGAAAACTAGACAAATTAACAAGACACGGTGAATTTCGTTCGCGTGTTCATACTAATTCGTAAAATGGATCTTAAATCGGTAATTGTATTAAAACAGGGACAAACTGGTTCTTTTTTCATTCCATTGTAATCACTAAGCAAAGTTTTGATTAATTTCAATGTGTTCGTCATCCTGTCGACAAAATAGTCTAGGCCAGGATTTCACTGGATTTCGCAAAACGTAGTGACATCTTGTGCCCTTGCTAACCATATTTCATATATGCAAATTTCAAATTTCCTTTCCTGTTGTTCCATCTTTAAAGTTAGCATATGCGCTGTACTTTGAACTATGGTGGCGCTCTCAAAGAGGATAATAATGGCGGACCAATATATCCGCCTCATATCAGAATGAGATTCGTGTAATGTTAGGAGACTTACGATCATAATACATATCAAACTTGAAGCATGTTCGAATTCTTTCCTTGATTAGGTGATTTTTGATACAAGCACAGTTATCTTGTATTTCAAGTTTCCGTGTTGTCCGAGCTTTATTCGCTTCACGAAACTTTGGAAAACCCCCAAAGTTTGACAAGCCTTTTAAGCTTAACTTCAAAACCCACAATACTACAGAGATTTGAAATGCAACGATTCATCGGACTGGGCTCGCTAATGTTCTGAATCTTAGAGAACCTTTTCCAGTAAGTGCATATATACATAATACCCCTTCAGGGCAACTAATGTCGCACAAATGCAAACAAAATACAATTTGTACCCGCAACTCTCGCATATTTAAAATGACACATTGTAAATTTCTATTTTTCTTTCGAGTATGGCGAGTCAAAAATAGAATCGCCCTGTTTTTACTGAGGCACAATACAGGCTTAGCAGCATCCATGTAGTTTTTATTGCTGTTCATACAACATGTTTGTCTAAAGTTACATTAAATTAATGTTTTGACATTCATTATGTAAAATACCTTTCTATACCCTGTGGTCAAGTCTGTCAAAAATAATACGATTTCTTGTTAGTGTTACCTTCCCTTTTACTTGCACTTTTCTAGTACTTTTGTATATACACTTACACATTTACGCCTTTTTACCTTTCAGAAGGGCTGTCGAGAAAAGTACAAAAAATGCCTACATCTCGAAAAACAGAAGAAAATAAATTCTGAAAAAACGAGCAAATTAATCGCTCTGTTTTGTTTTCAAAAGACAGAGGTTGTATTACATCACTTGTAGTTCGACAACACTGACATCTCTCGTAGTTTTTATATTGCCAAAATCTGTTTAGGAAAATTTAATTTTATGACATATCTGTGTAACTCCTCTATCGCAGGACATTAAATAACGTTTTTTTAAAGGTTGTTTTAATGACTACTTCTTACTTCTGCCTCATTCATACATGCTTAGCAGGTGTTGTCTTTCGCCTTGTAACCTGAGAGCACTTTAGAATATGACGAGCATACATTGCATTAATTGACTTGCACGGGTATGTGGTTTGATATAGAAGCATCCTTAGGCATTAGCGAACTTTCAGTATGGCACAAACCATTAATTGTTTCTGATTCATTAAACCGCTGTCACGGGATGAGTGGACACAAATCTTCAGAATATGACACATGGGTTTGAATGTTGTAGCTAGAATGTAGTTTCCCTGTTCTTAAACTAAAGACCCGAACGGTTCTCTTATAGTTATAAGTGTTTAATGTGGAACGCTTTCGTGTCCCTGTCTGCTAATCTTCAATCTTAGTTGCCAAAAAATATAACTCGTCGTAAGATACATTGATACTGTGAATTACAACACTTGCACTTGTGTTAAGAACGACATGAACGTTCTGAAAATAACCAACCCTTCTGCTATTCCTGAGGATTTCAACCAATAAAGATAGACGGGAACAAAACACGATGAGTCGGTCCGATCGCCGTAAAGTCGATAATGTCAACCAAATCCAATTTTGACGGCATTTAGGAAGTACGGTGATGCACTGTACCGCTTTCTGCAGTTTACTTTTTTCTATTAAGTAGCGAAACAAATCTGTAAATGTTCTGTTTATTCTCGGTCACCGTCTGCAGAGATCCAAAGAAGCCTACAGCATTGTCTACATTGTACACGCTTCCGTTCTTCATATTTCATCGTAACACTTGATCATTTCCCATTAGTTCGCCCATTTCTGGACATTTACATAGCCTAGGCCGGCAAGTCATATACTGTTCGCCTTTCATCTACTCACCAGAAGTCTATTAGACCTAGAGAAGAACAAGTAATTGATAGTGATCTTTGCTCGGCTGTCAAGGTTAAGGTGATCTAACCACGCCTAGAGCTACAAGACGACGTATTCTTCGGTACGTCGTGCTGTGTAGATTTACATGAGAGAAAAGCTCACTTAACCCTTCGAGTGCCAAAGTCGATTTTTGTTGCCTTTAGACAATAAAATGCCATCAATTTCTTTCAGATCTAGACAATTTTGTCTCACTTTTTACCAAAATTTTAGTCAACAAAGTGTAGCCAATGAAAATTTATGTCCATTTGGTCCAAAATCTTAGAAAAAATTACAGAAAAAAATCATAAGTATTGGTAAAATGTTGCCCTGATGTTTTTTGAGAAAAAAATTACAGTGCTCAAAGTGTTACGTTAAGCTCATTTAAGGGTAAGTGAGAAGTAAAATCCTGTTACAAAACAAAACTTGCATACTCCCTTTGTACTATTGTGTCGCCATTAGCAACTGAAGAATTTAAATGGAAAGGTTGAGCAATCATAATTCATGTTATTTCCCGTTGTCTAATCTACGAAGATATTGGTCTGGGTCTAGAGCAGAAGTCTTTCGCTTTGTTAGGGTAATCTAAGACTCTCGTCCTCGTTTCTGTTCGAGATACTTATTCCTATCTATCTATCTATTTACCTACCTACCTACCTACCTACCTACCTATCTATCTATCTATCTATCTATCTATCTATCTATCTATCTATCTATCTATCTATCTATCTATCTATCTATCTATCTGTCTATTCATCTATCCATCTTTTCATTCGTTGTTCGTTATTCTTTCGTTCGTTCATTCATTCATTCATTTATTCATCCATCCATTCATGGACAACAAGTTTGTTCGAGTAGAGTGAAATGCAATTTGAAAGTCAATGACCTGATTTACAGGAAAACGATTTAAGAATTATTGCCACTCATATTTAATCAAAGTTCATCGTCCATGAAATGAAAAAGGTGATTGAAAAGACGGAACAACCGATCACTACTGACAAGTATGCCTTTAACATTGTCTCGACAGACTGAAAGATCTCGACAGAAAGTGATACACACAGACGAACATTGCTTTGATAGATTCCACATCCTTATATCATCGTAACAAGCTGCTTGGCGAGAGAAAAACTATAATGGCTTTATCATTTATTTTTGAGGTGGATGTTGAATGGTCAGTTGACCCTGTGATATGCTGTTTTCTAATTTTACTTGCGATCAATATGGAAATATATGATTGCGCGTGAACATTCACATATAATTATATCATTACAATTATGTTATATGTTTATGGGCTTTGTCATCTTAAACAAAGCAAATAAACTTCAGCAGGTTTCAAAATTTTATACAATTTGTTTCTAAAAGTCTTGCCGGTATAAACGTAGCTATTTCAGTGTCAATGTATCATCTGCAAAACAGACTTGTGCCCTTTTAAAAGCAACACGACGTGATCGTGAGAATTTGGAACATCTGGGGCACACAGGTTTATGTGTGACAACGACGACATCGGTGTGTGTTCGTGAATACAAGAGCGAACACCGCTTTCGATCGTTGCTAGGTCAATAAACTGATGCATGTCAAATTATCTTGTTAATGTAACATTACACACCGAGGAGACGAATCATGGCGACGAATGTAACAATCGGACTGAAAACAATTTGCTGGCGGCTACTGTATACGCAGTATAATCTACTTTAGATATTGTCATTAAAGTCATTCTATGCTTTCCACTGTCTGTCGGACAGATTTTACCCGCAGGTTAGGTATTAACTCATCGCTCCGCAAGGGTCACAACTCATGAGCCATAATGTGGAATATTGACACGAAGATTACAACGAAAAGGTCAAATTCGTAAAATTTATAGTTCAGTCCGCGCGCGTTGATTTTGGAAGCAAAGCACAAACACTTCATGTAAATTTTCTTTGTTGGTTTGCTCCATCACAAGACGTGATGTGCTTCATCACACCACGTGATTATATCGTCCCTGAGTTCACATAAGACGATAGCCTTAATTACCATCGCTATTGCGGAACAGTACAAGAGTCTCCAGCCTGTTTGCAGAGCCTGCAAAACAATGTGCATGTTGATTGCGCAATGAATGATATCAATCGATGTGGGAGAAAAAAGGTTGGTTTGACGGCTTTAATGAAATTTAGTATTGATCAATCCTGTAATGACAGTATATTTTTGGTTACATTACAACACATCGAATACGGGAATGTGACTATTCTACAATGTAAATGCTGAGTTTGTGTTCAAGTTTCGCGTGTTACTTTGCCTGCCATTTACGCGCTGACTTTCTTCACAATTTGAATGAAAGCATAAAAGATAGTTATCCTTTTTTGTCAAACCACGGCTTTGTAAACAACGAAGGGCATGTCTGTATGAAACTGTTTTCGTCGTGTGCATCGAAATACTGATAGAACAGTACAGCATGACGTTGCAATGCCTCGTGGAAGTAATTTTAGGCAGTTCTTCGACCGTCAGGAGACGTACTCTTCAATCATACTGCCACCGGCGATGTAATTTGAGTAGAATATACCAATTTATCAAACAACCTATGCAGAAGGGCGAGAAGTGAAGCGTATTAATCATTACAGCACCATGTGCCGATAATATATCTGTAACATTGTATAACCTGGAAAATTGTCTCTGTAGGTCTGTACTTATCGCCATAGCATGACAACCACAAAATCCTCGAAAATTGTTAATTGCGAAAACGATGCAGACAGCAGCTGCCACCATGGTTTATTAGTCACAGAGCGGTATAATAAGACACAGTAGTCTCCTTCGATCGTCATCAGCCAATATACCGGTCCAATTAGACGCGCCATTGGGGCGCTAATACACAGATGAACGCTTAAAGCGCCTTGCAAGATAACAGTTTTGTGACTTTCACCAATGGGCGCCATGAGCACAACATCCAAAACTTGAATGGGATGGCGTCTGCCTATACCTATGACACGTGGAATAGCGGAGAAACAGCCGAGGATTATAACATATTTTATATATATATATATATATATATATATATATATATATATATATATATATATATATATATATATATATATATATATATATATATATATATATATATATATATATATATATACATATGTGTGTGTGTGTGTGTGGGTGGGTGTGTGTGTGTGGGCTGAAAAAACTTTCATATTTTATACTTACCTCCCGAGGGCGCTGTGTTTTTGAAACGTGGCTTTATTGCAGACTTTGAGACAACATTTTTTGTAAAACTCATTATAAGAAATGATGTAGTATTATTTTACGATTTTATTTTGACAACTCTATCGTATTGTATTATTAACTCGTCTTTTCTCTTTAGTATCTTGCTGAATAATTTGACCACAATGCAATTGTTCTGATTATATCTTGCCACGTCAACAATACGCGTACACCCTTGCTGCTGTCGTTGACGTTTCATCACCCTGTCTCTAGTCTTTACGGATCACGAGTTAATCAAATTTGCGTCTCATTGAGTGAGAAAAAGTTTGTCTCCAAGAGAATACTGTTGACCGACACTGTCATGGTCTACACCTTTATTCACTGAGTTGGGGTTAGACGTAATTTTCCTGCGAAATATTTCCACCTGTATAATTTTGTTCGTACTAGAAAACTTGTAATTAGCGTTACGAAGGTGACGTGTCATATGGACTTGACACATGGCATTACTCTAACTTGACAAAGACAAAGATTTTTCAACTTTTCCATTCGCATGTTCGAACCCTAAAATTATTCTGCTGTGAATTTACAAATGTTTTTTTCTCTCGAAAGTTACGAATTATTATTAACATTGTCGAGAGATTTTCTATTGATTTTTCAACTGTTTCTTTGTTATCTTTCAACTGATTCTTTTCAAGTGTAATTTCAGAGTTTTTTTGTCTATCTGTGTTCCAACTGATGTCCAACTGGAATAAAGGTTGATGTCTACATAGCACCAGTCCTGTGTGTCATTCTCCCTGTTATTATTAACCCGGTCACAATTGGCGTAGTCGGCAGTATAGGGGTATTTATAAGTTGGTGTGTGGTGACAAGATTTGTGGCTTTCTATCAATTCTATGAATTGGATCTGAAAACTACTGAAGAGGAACCTCAACGCTAGAGTGTTAACTTTCTGTCCCTTCAGAAGTGGAACATCGTAAGATTCAACCAGTTCAACTACGAAGAGTTCGACCTTCCGACAAGCCACTACATTTTTGCCATATCGGACACGTGAGTTAGTCAATTACTGCTGCCATCTGTACTCTCAGCGAAGCCAAATCAATGAACGTTTCTTAATCCGTTAAACACTGACTTAATTGAACGAGCTCTTGAAGTATCAATGTGTATTTTTATTATCAAGACAATTCAGTATTATTTATATTATTATTATCATGATAGTACAATATTTTGGAACAAAAAAATACTATTTTGAAGCGGTTTGATAGTTTCTTATAGCCTGTATTAGCATTTTCGAAGACTTTTGAACAGTCTTTTCTCTGCTTAGTTATTAACTCTGTTTAATTATAAGCATATATACCGGGTATTTAATGACATGCTCGTATTAGATTTCGTTTTTGGTTGAGTATCAAACAGATAGATTGCGGCCGACCAACTTTTGTCCTAAATTAAAAAACTAGTTCTAGTTGCTGAATTGCCATAATTGTTGAATCTCTGCGTGTCAATATTTAATCTAGTTTGTTGAATTCCAAAACAAGAGTTGACGGCTGAGGGCGTACTCATTTAAATTGCATTTTTGTGTTGATTAATATAGAGTCTCTCGCGTTTTCGTTATAATTGTAGCTTGATTATTATTAAAGTTCACGCTAGTAATATTGAATTTTTTATATTGAGATTTGAATTTACTCTCGTATTGTAATATATATACTGGAAGGTTAGTTAAAATTAATGATGAACTTGAATAAATAGTAGTTAAGTAATTATGAATTTTGGCGCTGCGAGTAAGTAGATTTAGATTTCTAAAATTGTTCTGCTGTGAATTTACGAATGTTTTTATCTTGAAAGTTACGGATTATTATCAACATTGTCGAGAGATTTATTTTCTATTGATTTTTCAACTGTATTTATTAACCCGGATATATATATATATATATATATATATATATATATATATATATATATATATATATATATATATATATATATATATATATATATATATATATATATATGTATAAGTATAGGTAATTGTACGGGTTCGAGTGGGTTTACAATTCTAAACCTCACGGCTTTAGCTGGCATGTTGTAAACCGCACGAGGCCTAAGGCCGAGTGCGGTTTACAACTTGCCAGCTAAAGCCGTGAGGTTTAGAATTGTAAACACACGAGAACCTGTACAATTACCTACTTATACCACGAAAAAAGAGGAAATTTGAAAAATATCATGACCTAGTTGTGCGGTTCTATCAGAATGATCAATTTGCATTGCGCCTTAAAACACCTGGTGTCATTAGGGATTGAAATTCTGACACAATCGATAGTTTAATACAGCTTTCTCATTGGCTAATAAACTGACTGCACTGATCCAGGTGCACATCAATTTGCCACGTGGTATGATGCATGTGCATGTCACTGTGCATCGGCCACGCCACCAGTGTGGACGCATACTTGTATATCTCCGACACAATGTAATCAGGCGAAGTGGAACGGTTTTGCTGGCAGTTTGATAACGCTATACCACTGGATGACAGAGAGGATTTTACCAAACGGCAAACATAAAAGTGAAAGATTTTCTGCTTCCGTGAACAGTGCACAATTGACTGAAATACAAGGATCTTGCGTACTTCAAAATACACGCAAGTCTACCGGATCAGGCTGTCAGTGTCGGATGCATGGGGACGTACCCGAAGCGAGAAACTTAAAACAACTCAGTTAAAAGCAGCTAAATATTCATTTGTGGATGTGTGGAATATCTGGATATCATACCGGCCATTCGGGCAGGTTAGTTTCAATTATTTTCTTACATTTTCCCGGCGTGACTGTTATCGTTATTGTTTCTTCCATCGTGTTTTTGAATGGCCAGTTTAATATGACATGATAATATTTGAAACGTTCGATGCAATGGGTCTATCCCGCCCGCTGAGTATTGTCCTTTGAACGGAGTTTCAAGTGTGGGATTCCATTACTTTCGGCTCAAATGTCATTCCTTTTCGACGGCAATATTTTTCAATTATTGATTATTTTCATTAAATGCAGGTTGCTGCAGCAACTTCTTTGTATGAATAAGGGCTTTGATGAACAACTATGAATGCACTGGTCATCGTCCTGATGAAGAATTTCGCACGTACACTGCGTATCAGCAATTTCCTGCAGAAAACCGTGTCTAACGCTTTACAATCCCCACAACCTGTGACAAAAGTTGATGTAAAAGTTGAAGAGTACCATTCTCCGTGCTGCTTGTCAGATACCACTACGTTTAATAACCTCGTGCACAAGTTCATCAGGCCATATTTCCATTCAAAATCAGCACGGTGATAAGTTGTCATTGAAATGTAATTTCGTTAGTTCATTAAAAGTTGCCATGTGTACAATCTGCCAGATGTTTGATTTTCGTTTGTATGTAGATAAGTAAACCTTTACGCGTACATTGATATGGAAAGTAGTAAACCTTACGTCTGTATTCATATGATAATGAAGTCTATTCATTAAACTGTAAGGTTTACTAATTTCCATATCAATGAACCGTAATGGTTTACTTATTTGCATAAGAACAATTGGTGTTGCGATAATAAACGTACGGTGAGAACAATGTGTTACATGACCATGAGTGGTATAAATATATATATATATATATATATATATATATATATATATATATATATATATATATATATATATATATATATATATATATATATATATATATATATATATATATATATATATATATATATATTATATATATATATATATATATATATATATATATATATATATATATATATATAAATGAGAAGAACACATCAAGCATTGGTACCTGTCACTCGAGTTTCGTGTATTCACGTGATCGTCAGATGGGTTGATTTACTGTCTGAGATTTGCTTCAGTTGTTTACACATGCCGCTAAGTATCAAGTTGGGCCAAACAATGCGTGGTGATGGGTGGATCGAAATTTGAAAAGTTACATGTGTTATCGTGTCGGGTAACTTAGAACGCATGTTTAACAAGTTGGACCTATCTGCATTGATTATGAATGGCAGGCCAATTCTTTGTAAGACAAAGATGGCATTTCTTAGACACATTTGAGTAACTGCTTGCTTTTGATAGAATTGACCATGATATTCTGCATGCAGCTGTTGCTAAATTTCACTGTATTTCTATTGAGAACGTTGCGTAATTTGAATATTTTGAAAACTACTCAACTAAAGGGAAAAATTCCTTTCCGACAGTAGTTTTCACACTCTCGCTAAATGATTATTTGAACCATGTAATTCTACGCTGTTTGTTCCTTGTTTTCTTCGTAGGCTTGTAAACATGTATTTAAACTGGTCATTGTATTTACCGGCCTGTGCCTCACTATAAATATCCCTATCTGTTTTGTCGAACATCCCTTCATCACGGGATATAAACTTAATTCGGATGCCTAGGTTCAAAGCCTACGAGGGTCATGTTTCCAAGCCCGGAAATTTTTGTAGTGTCGAGACGATCAAATGTAGTTATGTGTATTTTCTCATTACTAGTTTGAACTCTATCGATCTCTCTCTCTCAATCTCTCTCTCTCTCTCTCTCTCTCTCTCTCTCTCTCTCTCTCTCTCTCTCAATACTGTTGCCATCCCATGTATGCCAAAGTGGACGGGATGATGGCTAAAGAAAGATCACTAGGTAAACCAATTATTATAAACATATTATTAAAACAAATACATCTTTAATGAAAGGAAACTAGGTAATGAAAAGGCCAACAGCAGGGTATTACATATATTGTGCGACTTTGTTTTGTAGGTGGTGAAATTACCAGGACCATCCAAAGACTTAAACGAGATGGTTGTCATTATTATGTATTGTAATCGATGATTGCTGCTGTGCATATTTTTGTCAGGTCATGTGTTTCTCTAGTATAAAACTTTGCACGATGACCCCTGATATTTATTGTTGACTTGGTAAGAGTCTGGTTGAAAGTTTCATCGAAGAAAGTTTGAAAAAAAGTTTAAGTGTCGATGTTCGTACTACCCTTGCATTATCTGATGACGTACGTAGATAATCAAATATTAAGGTAAAATGCGCGCCTTTGGGACAGATATTCGGACTCTCAAAGTACTGCAATTCTTTTCTGATCTAACAGTTGCCAGGGCTCATTTTAAAGCTCACGGGGGATAATTCTCACCGTCTATAATAGTTTTTCGAAAACTCAAAATTTATGTTGTTATTTTCGCTTTGCTCAGAGAACCGCCACGGTTTAATTTGAGCAGAACTTTGTCTTAAATTTCGAGGCGCATATTACCTTAATGCGAAGATAACTCACACGGAGTCATCATAACCTAAAAACAAAACCATGAATCCCCAGGAGAAAAAAGTCGTCTCAGAGTCCATGGCACATCCTCACACCTCAAGCATTGACAGTGGTACAACCAGCGGCTTGGATTGTTGAATTAATCAGACTTACATAAAGAGCGCCACCACAAAAATGATCATTCGAACGGAAAAGGTCTGCTCTATACAGCCTTCAGGCAAATCTTCAGACTAAAGCTTTCAGTAAATGAACCGTGAGTTGACTTTGCAAACGAATAAACAAAATTTGACCCTATCTTTGGTATATAAGCGAGCGGACTGACATGATCTCAGTACATCGAGTAAGGTCAAATTTACACTCGCAGGTCAACTGGACGCTAGGTCAGAAACATAATGAATATATCATGTCAACGAAAGATGTTCCCCATGACAACGTAAAATTAACTCAAGCCAGCCGATAACAAATGAAATCTGTGACTCAAAATGACTCGATTCGGTGTTCAGGCCTGGCCTATTTACGGCACAAGCATGACCTTGGACGTCCCGTTCAATGAGAAAAGGCTCGCTAGATCGCAATGTCATCGTAACTGTTGGAGAGATTTGGAGAGTGGTGACTCTGCTATGTTCAAACAAACCACTTAGTTTGGGCAAATACACAAATAGGACAAAGGAGGCATCGACTTAAGGGAATTACAGCAGTCATCGACTTTGCTTCAATAAACCAATATCTTCTGTTAATATCACAATTGAAAACTTAAAAACATAAGTCAAGTAGTGTGGAGTGAAGAAGTGGCGATTCGCAGTGAACACCCACAACACATGCGCGCAAGATTAAATACGAATAAAATGGTGTGCATCGATTTTTGTCGATGGCAAGATGCCACACTAACTAATTACGACGAAGCCACAGATCTATTAACAGCTGACATCAGGTGAAAGTCACGGATATAAAATCAATGACATTCAAAAACATCAAATTATTAAAATATACCAAAAGTAGTTATAAAAATCCGCAATAGTAGTAAATCGAAGCCATTAAATCCCTTTCCTACAACGTTGCACATCCTCCATGCACCTGCTAAGACATCGTCACTATTCGATCACAAGATACTGTACTGAAGTGCAGTCGAGCTCCTTCTGTGTGTAAACAAACAACTGATTTATTTAAGAAGGATGAAAATTTTAATGGTCCAGTACTTCCTTTCGATAGCGGAAACGATTTTCTCTATAAACTAACACATATCCTATACAGTCATAAAATAGAGAAAAGTGACGGAAAGCTACATGTTTCTCGAAGGGCAAATCTAGGTCATCTCCATCACGTCTTGAAGCATGCTTTCATATGCAAATTTGCTAATATTTGTAATTCAAAAGTAACCTAAGTCTGGACTTTTGCAACTCAAATAAATATGAACTTTGAGTACAACTAGACCAATTCAGGGTCATCTTATATTAGTTCAGAGCGTGCTTCAACATGTAAATCTGGTCTAGTACACACCTTAGCTAGGTAGCTAAAATACATTAATTAAGGTTGGCACGCTGGTCCTGAATACATAAACCCAGGTGACTAATATAAGTCAAATCAACTTATTTCCGCTTTAAAATATCACAACAGTATAATGGTGTTTACGGTGTTACGTATCGTCAACTTGTCTAGTTCTGTTTAATTCTGTAAAATCACGTGAGACATTCAAAGTAGGGTAATCCTTTGGTCCTGGCTTTGGCTAGTCAAGATAAAGGCGAACAAGGAGGACCCTCACAAACTCCTTTTCATATCATGCCTATACCTGCGTACGCCCTTAGCTAGATAGCTACAGTGAGCAGAGGGTGGTCCCGAATGTATAGCAACCGGCGAACAAATAACATCTTTTGATTTCCCATTTAAAATTATTGGAGTTAACATTGCAACATGCTAACATGAAATTAACTCGATTTGCCAAAAACAGATTATCATTACAAGTAATACTGGTTAACTAATTCGTGAAGCGGTGCAGTTTGACTCCAATTTTGCACATGGCCATGCTTACATTTTATTGATGTGACTAATAATCATAAGCTTTTATTAAACTTCTTTAACATGGATTAGTCACATCTGGAGACTGTGACTAAAAGAAAAACTGCTATTGATTGTAATTGATGCCATTTAAGTGCATTGGTGCCACTTTTGTATGGAAAAAATATCTCGTAAAGACAACCTGTTAATTGTGGTGATTATCATATACCTACATTCACGTGCCTGTGTAAATCTATGGGAGAAAGCGCCCTCAGATCCGTGCATTTTTTTTACGTATCACGCCCCGGCCCGGTGCCCAAATATGGGCAATCGCGTGCATTTCTGAACTGTCTCGAGTCTGGTTACTACGCGCGTTACTATCCGCAAACTTTCCATTCGTACACAAAGCCAGCGCGAGATTGGGAAAACGTCTGCTCACTCAGATCGTAGCTGCGCGTGGCGACAGTGGAGCCCGCGCCGGTGACATCGGCTTTCATTTCTAAATTGTAGTGAAATCCTGTGTATCCTAATGCGTGCCTGTTCAGTATAAATTACCAGAAACTGACATCACGCTTTTGTCCTTCTTACACCTCGATTTCAGCCTCGATCTATGTTGGTCAAGTACAGTACGGATATGTTGCTTTGCGCGTTCTAGAATTCTGCAGGTAAACAAATGACGTCATTATGTATGTCAATCCGCGACGGGAAGCGGCCATCGTATTTATGAAAAACTGACACAAATGGCGTTCAATCGCACGCATTTTTATCTCCTAAACAATGTTGAATATTATGTAAAATACATATTTATCATTCCATAAGGTATATGATAAAACCTTTACGGCCCTGATACGGCTTTTGCGGCCCTTGGTCGTACGGCGTACGGGCCCTCGCACGCTCGGGCCCTTCCGCCGTACGACCTCGGGCCGCAAAAGCCGTATCAGGGCCGTAAAGATTAATACGAATCTTTAATTCAGTTCTCGTAATGAACGCAACACTTCTAATCGACTCAATTAACTATACTTTGCTTTCTTTGACTTCAAGCACGCAGATAAACAGTCGTTCAACTTCGCGAGAATAACCAGTGTAAATCTGAGGTAAAAGGCCAACAGGACACTACACGTCAAACAAATGTGAACTGATCTGTTAGAGAGAGCATCCGAACCGAATTCGGGGGAGGTGGGTTCGAATCCGACATTGGTAATTTTTCAAGCCCAAAAATTTGGAGTGTAGAGACAATCAGATGTAGTCGTGCGATTTTTCTCATAAGTTGATACTATAAATTTCCCCGTTTATCTTATACGGGAGGGCAAAATGCTGTAACCTGTGCATAAACTGTGTGTCACGCGGACGGGACGACGGATCTGCGCATGCTCAGGTTGAATTACACCGAGTGATCCCAAGTTTCCGGAAAATTTCAGTGTCTTGCTTTCTACGTTTGTCATCTGGTGTTGGAAGACACGCGGACGAGGGTTTCGATTATCATACTAAAGGAAATTGTGAACGTTCGAGGTGATCTACTGCTCGAATAAGACAAGAAGAACCAGTAACCTAGTACAGGACCGGACTCGGAGAAGAGCAGAACAGAACTGTCAAGGTCATCTCAGAAGGTAAAACCCCGTACCATCGTTTTCGCAAAATACTACTGCAATGTGCAAATATTATCAAGGAGTTTGGATAAGCATACCTCTTGCTCGCCATATCAAATTCCATCGTTGATAGTTACTCACTAGATGTATCTTTGAGAACTAATTCAGCCTTTGGTTATACAGTGATTAATTTTTAACTTCCGAGCACTTTGGAAATGACCGGTATCCCGTATAGAAGTCAACATCCGGGCCTAAGTTATTTTTACGATACATTGAACACATCCTAAGAGAGGGTTTTGAGCTAAAATGATAACAGTTATGTCCCTTAATAGTTTAGTTCGTCATGGAGTTGTGCAAACACAATGGAGGATTTTAAGGACACTGACGAAATTCAGGAACAGTGATTAGTTTTTGAATCAAGTAACGCAAGCATCCGGGTATAGAAAGACCAGCATTCACGTGGGTCACTGCATGAGTTGATCGATAAGACACATTTCGTGTCAATATTGAGTCTTATTTCCACCATGCACCAGGACAGACGGCTTTACCTCTTTACCATGCATGCTTTCGTAGCACTTGAAGAAGTCAGACATTTTGAAATGAAACGCCTTACAATTTTTTTCCTCTGATCAGAAAGGTGTTACTACCCTCCGAGTCAGGTCAGGGAAGAGAACGATGGAAATATTGCCAAAATAGTGGACATCTTGACTTAGTAAAATCTGTTGAATAGTACTATACCTGAGTACATCTGTATGATCGCTGAATAGTAGGATGTATGAAAATGTTGCCGGTAGCCCGAGATCTTTCCGGCCTTTGCTGGAATTAAACAATGCGAGGTAATAATCATTAGGAGGTTATCTCAGGGCCAAGACAGCTGGTTGGAAAATATCCAAGGTCGGAAAAATTGCATGATGAAATGCTAATAAACCTGTGACTTAATATGTAAATTTATTTTGTGTATCAGGCCAGACGAAGTCTACCGACTACACTCTGAAAGACATTTTCAGCGCAATTAAATTTATTGATGTAGTCTGCTAAAGACGTTCTGCTCGTCTTGATGACCTACTCTTGTCGATGACACTTTTTCGCGGAGTCATGTCTAATTGGAACCTCGTCTGTATTTCATGAAATTTGGAACTTGTAAGTTTCATCGGCCTAGGGGAGGGGAGGTGGTTTTTATTTTTACGGACATGAAAAAGTGTTGACCCCTCGTTGAAAAAAGATATTTAACACTTGCTGACCCAAGTTTCCAACTTTCGAAAGTAGGATGCATTCAGATGTCCTAGTGGAAAATTGCAGTTCTTGATGTTAAAAGCAGTTTGAGTGTTATAAATAATAAGAAAGATTACTTCTCGTATATGTAATAATATCTTGTTTCATGCATCCTGCAATTTTAGACATATAAACAGAACTATCAGGTTAAAGATTAAGGTGAAGTACGGCAAATTCATACTAAAATAAAAAGTAATGTCATTTTCATGAAATGTTGCAAATATCTTTTATTATAGCATAATTTTTAAAAAATGAAATGAAAAGTTGAGGTCACCAAATCCGTTTCCATGAAAATTGGATCTGAATAGAGCTCCTTATAAGATATGGACAAATGCAAATTTCAAAATAAAGTTGATTTCAACATTATAAAGTACGGGCAATCTTTTGTGACTTGTGGAGATTTCAATAAATTCACTCATGTTTTCAAATAACTGCTTATACAGATATTTCAATGCCGACTACATTCTAAAAAACAAGATATGATAACTGAATGTCAGTTTGAAAGGGAAATAAAGATTTCATTTTTACCACCGTATACTTTCTACTAATGTCAAATTCTTGGAAACTCATAAATTGAAACATTAGCTTAACTGTGCGCTTATTACTAAGCAAAATTCAAACAAAACAGGGTGTCATCACGTTAATTTTCAAAATATATTCAGATTCATCACATGGCATGATTGAGAAAACTGTGCCCCACTATTAATAGTTAACAATTAATTAACAACCTGTATAAAATAAAGTGAGAAACCTAGGGGGTCATGTCAGTGTGTGAGTAAAAGGTCAATGAGACCCTTTCAAATAGACAATGAACTGAAATGTCTACATAAAACTGTAGTCATGTCAATTAATGCAGAATAAAACAAAATGAGACCCCCTCTCAATTGAATTACTGTTAGTCTAAAGATTGTACTTGCGGTAAGCACGGGGCCCTTTTTTACCTTAAGTTAGTTGTGGCATAGACACTACTTCATATGATTGTGGGAGGCTCTTTTAAAGCCTCGACCTTCAGATTCCTATATCAGGCCCTATTTAAATTCCATTCAGTTTGATATTTACCATGATGGTCATCTTAACCAGGAAGCTTTATTACTACCTTGTACATGTAGTTGGAATTGTGGAATAAGTAAACGCTTGCTATCATATCTCTGTGTGGTTAATCAGCCTGTGTTGGCTTCACTGAAGAAAACAGAAAAGGAAACATAAATCGTTCTCAGTCGAATGAACAACTCTGCGGACTTGATGAGAAACATCAGAGAACTGTTGAAAATTCAATATATTCAATATATATATATATATATATATATATATATATATATATATATAAATATTGTATTAAAATGATAGACTTTTGGGTATGTTTTAGCAGCACATTGAATACATATAGCGAGAATGTATCGTTCAGGTTCTTCTTTGTTGATTGTTAACTACATTTAAATAATATAATAAATGACGTCATGGAGTTAATGTAAAAATAAATAATAGAGGACTACTCTGGTAAAAATTGTTATCTAGCCTTCCTTCTGAAGTATTTTGTAATTGATTCGACACACCTGGAGACGATTCTCAGTTTACAACGAGGTATTTCAAAAAGAACTGTGCCATTAAATGCCAAGAGCCTCATTCCGTTTAGAAATGCCAGAATTTGTCCACCACTGCCTTTGAAAGGCCAAGCTAATCGTATCTGCAAACAACATGGTGTGTGTATTTGATTAAAGAGAGCTTTATACAAGTGTATTTACTCCCTGTAACCAATTTACTCACTGGCAATACTGTATATTAGTTGCCGTATGGCGGACGCCACATCGTTGTATGGGCTACATCATATTTATTGAGTATATGATAAGATAGACAGGAAATGATATTTCCTTTAATTGACCTTACAAAAATAGAAATACCAGCATCCAGGGGAGTTAAATTAGGTAATATAACGGTATGTTTCAATTCCATTGGAAAAATGGCTCCACCCATCAGGTCAATTTCAGTAAGATGTTTTAACGACTTGTTCAGGTCATTTTTGAAATCCATTGCAAGACGTCGCTGAACGGAGACACTGCGTGCTGGTTTTAAAGGTTTTGACCCTTGTCACAGGTAGTTAAGTTTAGGCTAAACGTTGAGGGCAGGCCTAACCACACTTTTTGAAAGTCCAGTCTGGCTTGATAATCAGTCATGTAATCAGAATACTCTTGCTATCTTTTCCTGCTGGTCTGTTATCCTTGTAGTATGGAAAGCCCTCACTGTTTTCGGGAGCTATTTCAGTCTATGATGTGTATTTACATTATGGCGATACCAAAAACACTTTGGCGAGGTTCATTTATGCACATTTACTAATAATCATGCCCATTTACTTTGTGAAAATATCATTCATATTATGATGATGCTCATCTACATAATGATGGTGATGATTTACATTATGATAATGCCATTCACATTCTGAAAATTCTCATTAATTTTATGACGATGCTCGTTTACATCTTGATGGTTCCCATTTACATCTTGAAGATGCCCATGTATATTATGATGATGCTCATTATCTTTATGATTACGCTCATTTCTATCATGGTTATACCATGTATAATTTGATGATGCTAATTGACATCATGATAACATATTGACATTCCAAGTGAACTTTATGATGATCCCCATTCACATCATTATGATGCCCATTAACATTATGATGATGCTCATTTACATAATGATGACAAACGGTAACATTATAAAGACACCCCTAAGTTACGATGATGCTAATTTATATTTTGATGATATTGATTTACTTGCTGATGGTCATATGTTTTGGAAGGTGCCCATTTAGTTTGTGATGCTATATAAACTGAGTCTCCGGGGTAGCACTTATGTTTTAGCAAGTAATAATTACAGTCAATCCACAACATTACGATTTTATTGCCTCTCTTTGATGAACAGGAGCTACTTTCAAACTTAACGTGTGGCAATAAAAAAAAACATTCCATTGACTGATGAAGGTACCCCCATATCGGTCCCGGAACACCGTCAGAACGAATCGGAAACATAAAAACGATTTCCAGGGACCCAGGTCCCATGACCAGGGTCAAAGGCCGAAACTCTGTCGATTTCCCGGTGTCTCGCCATTTTTCTCGTTATCATTAAAGCACGTGCACATCCAGCAACTCACCATACCGTATCACTGACAAAGGTAGAACCGATGCGTGAAGTTGCCCTCATTTTCTTCATATTATTACCGTAACATTAAAATGTTGCAGTGTTCACAGGAGTCCTCTCACATTGCATATTTCAAGTTCAAATATGCCACTAACCCAACGTACAATATGTTTTCAGAAAGCTGAATATTTGTATAGTTACCCTTTAAGCAAAAAAATGATTGCCTATATTAAACTAGAAATGATTATTGACTTTGCTGAAAGCTAATGAATTTGTATTCTTTCACTTACTAAACATAACATCAACAGGTTATGTAAGATTCTGAATATTATACATGAGCACACGTGAAAAATAATGATTTCAATTTTCATATCGATGCAAATTATGGGTAGAAATTAGGTATAAGAGAGGTGAGATTCATTAATTCAAATCTAAAAAACTCGTAAAATTAAATACTCACATCTCAAAACGACTTTAAGAGCACTTTTTACTCGTTACAAAGCCAAGGTGAAATATTGTTTGTTTCTTTTGTTTTTGGTCACAAATCGGGAACATATCGCATTTACAGCTGACGAGTAACATGACT
The DNA here is from genome assembly GCF_041260155.1 of Ptychodera flava. Lineage (NCBI taxonomy): Eukaryota > Metazoa > Hemichordata > Enteropneusta > Ptychoderidae > Ptychodera > Ptychodera flava. Next base: position 14,210,592 of record NC_091946.1, read on the forward strand.
TTCAAGGTACACACATGTTGCACATCTTCCTCTATATCACCTTACATGACATTACTTGAATTCAAAGCTATGTGGAAAAATAAGTTGTCTACGATATGCTTGTCCCCCTACTCCAAACACGCTGTGGTCAATCAGATTCAAATTGGTATTTACCTCTTGCCTATGTGTAATTGATTATCAATCAATCAATCAATGCAGATAAATTAAATATTAAATGGCATTTGCCATTTGATAATAGTTATATTAATTTTGGTGATATTTTCGGTGACGTTATAATATACTATGGTAAGCCTTCAAAGATAATTTATCATGAAGCAAAGAAGACATTGTTAGTTGTTTGCACATTGTCGGTGATTGAAAATGTCGCTTCGATTGATTTCATTGTGCGACACTTTGTTCTGTATATGGCCACAATTTCACTTTAAATCGGTCTTTTCAAGTGTTATGCAATCCGTTCAACCAGGAACATACCTACCTTCATCACTGAAAACCGTTGACATCGTTATTATAATCGCCAATTCTCTCTCTCTCTCTCTCTCTCTCTCTCTCTCTTTCAGAAGTGTGATAAGAGTGTCGTCAATTTCGCATCATGAAAAGTCGGAAGATAATGATATCTTTGCTTGTCATTGCTGGATTAGCAAATTTCACAATATTACTTATTTCAGTCGCTTCTAAGTTGAAAGTAGCAACAAGAAACAAATATTATATTTTGTCGCCGGTAGAAAGTTATGTCATGAACTTTACACCCGTGATTAGAGCAGGAGGTGTAAAACGTAGTTGTAAAGTTTCTACCCATATTGAACATTGCACTTTACTGACGACAAGCATAAGTGCCGCGGAGCATAATGGGAGTAAAATAGAGGCACGCCCAAACAAAAAAACAAGTCAATGATACCGGTGAATCGGGGACCTCTGTTAATGTGGTGGATAAATTTCGAAGCATTAACTCAAATTGGACTTTTAATACCGAACAGGCAAATAAATTACGGTAAGTCAACATTTTTTGGAATTCAAGTTAAACTTGTGATCTTGATAAGGCAAGAGCTCCGCCAAATGTACCAGGCCGGGGTGCACATGAAGAGAATCGTAGGGTTGAAAACGATTACAGTATTTGGTTGGTAGCGGTCACGTTAGTAACTTAGCAGCAGGAACACAAATTTATGTCATACGTATTTCTCTGCTCCTCCTGGATCCTTTGTCTTGAGACACGACAAATTGCAAATTAAATCTGCGAAAGAGACCATGCTTACAGTGAGTGAAACGGCGTTCCTAAAATTATGGACTAGCCATGATACTAATAATATTCTGCCTTATCAGAATCGGAATAGCTGACTCGGCGAAGCAAAGTCAACTGCAAACTCATACATTAGGGTACCATCGAAGGACCAGACATGGTAACATTTGTAGATGAACAGACGTCTTTCAGTTAGGACGTTAAAGAGTATAGATTCTGAGAAAGAGAACAAATATCAATTTGATAATAAGCTCCAAGCATGCTGCCGCCATTGAGTTCAAGGGCGGACTAGGTGAATTCAAATAAGTTCTCGAGCACCAAAGTCGCAATATCGATGCGTTGCAATTGATAGAAAGTGTACGGCATTAAAGTTATCAATATACAGACTGAAATACAGAGGCATGTGATAAATTTTAACACATTACGTGAAGGCACTTATGTTTGATAAGGCAGAATTCTCCTCGGGACCTACATTCGGACTCCCAAACTTTTGCAGTCTTTTGTTTACCACTTGTGAAGCTAGGAGGAAATAAAATATTACCACTTTATTTTTGTGAAAATAAAACGGTCAATTTACCCATGGAGTTAACACGGCCTCGGGTGTCATTTAAAATTTCAAGTGAAAATATTGATTTGGGCAATTTGTTTTAGTAGATCCGAATTGTGTACACGTTGACTGTTGATCTCTTTTCTTGATTTCGAAAGGAAATTGCTTGAAGTTTCCAAACGGACAGTTTAAGGAAAAATTTCACTCTTTCAATTTCAAAACCAATACTTCCTGAAATATTTTGTTTCTCAAAATGCCTTGTTCCAGGTATTTCTGGTATAGTACTACTTTTTATTCCGTCAGTTTTTATTTTCCTTCACACTCTTTATGTGTGTGAAGGGGCTATTAGATCTGACAATCTGTGCAAACTAGTTTAGAACTAACCCCGGCCAGATGTTAAGCTTACATTCAAGTAGGATTTTTCAAGTTGCGATACATTCCACAATCTGATTTGCTTCAGGTCTGATCTCGATGAGTACTGTAAGACGTCCGAAAGGTTTGTGCTTACACAGAAAATCGTCAATTTGGATGTGAATGGGACATTGAAATATGATGGTCCAACGAAGTGGCAGATAAATGTAACAGTGGATGTATATAACAGATTGCCGAAGGTAAGGCATGTTCTAAAGTGAGCAATAGTCTTTTTCAGGCAGGTAAACAACGCTCCTAATATATGTTTGTTGTTCCCAAATTAGATAGTTCAATGAAGTTTAACTGGCCGATTCTACATCAGTATAGTTTCTATATTAGTCTGAATTTTAACCAGTAAAATTGTGATGGTGCAGAGAGCTGTAAATTATATAAAGTACATTGTGTCTAACTACAGGAAATACCATACCAGAAAGAAATGTTTAAGAAATGCAGCGTGGTCGGAAATAGTGGCATTCTATTGAATAGCAAATGTGGAAAGTTTATAGATGCAGCTGACTTCATAGTTAGGTGAGTCTATTGTATCTCAAGTGTATCAAAGTAACTGTGTACTGCTTTCTTTTTATGTTCAACAAATTGCAGTTTCTTTACTTTAATGTTGAAATGCGGCTTATGTAATAGCTCACAATATGTTCCAGAATGTGTCATTTGGTAAAAGCTGCAACACAAGAAGTTTTTATTCTAAAGCTGTATGATTTTGCCATGTGGTACGCTATGTTTTTGCAGGTTATATTTTCTCGTATAATCACAAAGGAACGGACAAATTCGCTGCACATCGGACACCAGTGAAGATTCATACCATATCCTGTGTTATGGAGAATTACCATAAGAGTGAAATTACGTTCCGACGCACCTCTCACATTCCTAGTGCTTACACATGATTTATATCGTTTTGATAATATTCAATACATGGATGATCTGCCACAGCTGAAATAGTGGTATCAGTGAATAATTATCAGTTTGTTTATTTTCTTCGAGATCAGGATTAACAATCGCAGGCTGTCACGTTAGTGTGGATAGCAGCACCCCCAAAGTTATAAACAAGGTTTATTCATTTAATGCTGAAACGTACTTCGTACATGCTCTTGCAAAGTTATAATTTCTTTCCAATCGTCGAACAAGTCATTTCCTTTGAGTTGCCAACCTTTGTGACTAGAGTTTAATTTGAAGTTCACTCATGGTACTGCAGTATATGCTTCTAATTGCATCTTCAAATTCTAGATTTTATATCATTAAAGTATACGTAACACGATTGGATTATAATTTGGGATAATTGGATGGTGAATGTAATGTCTTTAAAGTCTGCAAATGTAAGCTCATCTGCTTTCTTCTTACGTTACACACTTGTGTTTGTGAGTAATTTGTAATATAATTGAGACATTCAGCTTTAGGGCACTAACATTGTGAGAAATTTCAAAATATAAAGATCCAATTTATTTATTTATTTATTTCGAACTCCAACACAGATATGATACAGTTAAAAACCATATACATCCGCACTTACAGGAGGATTTTAGTAAAAAGTACAAATAACATGATGTTACAGGACAAGAAAGCAAGTTAAAACAAATGACATGCACAACAAGGACAAAGTAAAAATTCAAAAGCAAATGCTTTTAGCTTTTCTTTTAAAACTCGAAACAGAAATGTTAAAAATTGGTAGACATTGATAAAAACTATTATATAGCTTTGGAATGCGATTAAAAAGTGAATTGCTAGTAAATTTAACTCTACCACCAGGTTCATGAAATGTCCGTTTCTGTCTAGTTGATCGCCCAGGAATGTGTAAATTAAAAATGGTTGGCAATCAAGAAGGGCATTAATTGATTTGTGAAGAAAAACAAGGTCAAAATAAGTGCGCCGTTTAGACAGCATTGGTAAATTAAACATAAACACACATATCATCATTGAATAATCATCAAACCTTACACTTACAAGATAACACAAATATTTAACAAAGTTACGCTGTACAGCTTCCAGTTTGTCTGAGTACACTTTGTCAATACTATTCCAAACAACTGATGCATACTCGAGTTTAGTTCTAATGAATGTTTTGTAAACCACGAGCAATGCATCCACTGACAACCGTTTGCCAAACCTTTTTAGCATGCCAAGTAGTCTTCGAGCATCAGTGACAATTGAAACAACGTGAGTTGAAAAAGTTAACTTTGTGTCTAGTGTCACGCCTAGGTCACTGTAACTATAAACAGTCTTCAAGTTGTGAGCATCAATATTATAATCCCTCTCAATTGGCAATCTTTTCAATGAAAGACGAAGTACTACACATTTGTCATAATTAAGGTGCATTTTCCATTTCTCAGACCATGTGGACAAGTAATTGATATCTTCTTGTAACATTGAACAGTCATTCACACTACGTATTATCTTAAACAACTTCAGATCGTCTGCAAAGCCTAAGGAGCCACATTTAAAATTACCAAATATAATCATTTAAATAAAGAATGAAACACAGTGGTCCCAGTTGTGACCCCTGCGGAACCCCGGACTTAACTAAGACAGGGTCTGATCTACACCCTTTAACATTAACTACCTGGGATCTATTAGTTAGGTAGCTACTAAACCAGTCAAGGAGGGCGTCTTGTATTCCATACTTACTAAGTTTGTAAACTAAATATTTATGATTTACTTTGTCGAAAGCTTTGGAAAAATCTGTATATATAACATCCAACTGTCTTGTCTCATTAACAGCAATACGAGCTTCATTAAGCAAGACAGATAGATTAGATTCACATGATCGCCCAGGCAAAAAACCATGCTGTTGTTCAGACAAAACACACTTTACATGGTTATATACATGCCTTGAAATCATTTTCTCACACATTTTCGAAACAATTGACAAAAGGGACACTGGGCGATAATTTCTAACGTTAGTTTTTATACCCTTCTTGTGTATAGGTACAACCAAAGCTTTCTTCCACTTTGTAGGGAAAACTCCCTCATGGATAGACCGATTATATATGAAAGTTAGTGGAATGGAAAGTGCATCAGCACATTTTTTTAAAACTATCGCTGGCAAATTATCATCACCCATTGCCTTATGTTCATTTAGGGCTAAAAGTTCCAACTTCACCTCTGACACAGATATAGTGAACTTACGCAAAGGATCATGTAATTGAGTGTCTAATTCAGGAATGGTAATGATGTCATCATTTGTAAAAACAGATTCAAAGAAGGTATTGAAAATATCGGCCTGAGCTTGCTCGTCACAAGCTTCATGTCCATCCAACTCTATAGTACCAGGAATACGCGATTTTGTCCCTTTCATACAAGCTGAAGTAAAGGAGAAAAATCGCTTGGGGTTGCACTTGACATCTGCTGAAACAGATGCAACATAATCATTGTATTTCAATTTCGCCAGTTTCTGGAATGAGGTACGAGCCTGCTTGAAAAGTTCTATATTCTCAGGCACAGGTATACGTCTTTTGGCACGATGTCTAAGTTCTTTCAATTTTAAAGCTTCAATAAGCTCTGCATCATACCAGGGGGGGGACGCGGCGACGAAGTTTGATTTGCGGCACGTGGTCTTTAATAGCTGGCATAATTAAATCATAAAAAGTCTCCACACAGTCATCAACGGTACCAGCTGTCAGTAAATCAATCCATGGAATAGCTGCAAGATCGGATTGAAGATTTTCCCAGTTGGCTTTTTTAAAATTGTACATCTCCCTCTGCGCAAAGGCAAATTTTACAGGTTTTGTAATGCCTTGCAGTAATACAGAGAGGGATTGGTGATCAGAGGTAATGATGTTTTCTCCGACCTCAACACTTACTTTGTCAATGTTTGACAGACACAGGTCAAGAAAATTGTTCTCCCTTGTTGGCAGTAAACAGTGCTGATCAATATTGAAGTTTGAAATTACTTCATCCAAAAGAAGTTGCTGATATCATTTGGCGTTGTACACACATACTCTGATGTTGATTTCCATGTAATATTTGGAATATTGAAATCTCCAACAACAATGTATGGGAGACCAGACTTTTGCACATTTTCCAATGACAACACCAGTTCGGAAAGGTCATGCACTGTTGAAGACGGTGGTCTGTAATATGTTCCAACAAGTAAGCTCCTATATTGCATTTTTATTTCAACCCAGATTAGTTCACAGTTAGATTCAAAGTGTGTAATTCGTTTGGCTCCAAGAGAGAGATTTACTCCAATAGCTACACCTCCACCTCTTGTTTCTCCCGGTCTATCACGCCTGAACCATTGGAATTCATCAAGCAGTTCATGGTCTCCACAAAAGGCTTAACCAGGTTTCAGTAAAGCAGACTACATCGAATGATTTTAAGCATTCACTGTTTGCTTAATGTCATCAAGTTTGTTCTTTAAACTTTGAGCGTTTTGGTAATACACACGCATTGGATTGTGCTGGACACCACGGGTTGTAGCTGGTCCAGGATTTGGATGAACATCACCTGAGATGGTGATAATGTTAAAGGTAGAGGTGTGATTAGCATAATAATGAACTGGAGCTCCATATTTGTACCGGTACCTGAATTTAGGAATCACGTCTATTACAGATGCAGTTCTGTTGTGTCTGTAGACGACATCTGTGACGGAAGGCTCTATGCTAAGTAAGCCTGCAAATGTAGCAAATAACAACAAGATGTTGGCCTCCATTGGTGTACGGGTGAATTCCTATGGAAGCTGCTAATTGAGCAATCCTGTGAGGGATTGTTATGCAATGCAGTTTTGCAATCCACTAAGTACAATGATGACTACAGATGGTAGGATGTCGTAGCCGCATATAATTAGAATAGCACTGCAATCCTCTGCAAGAACGGTTATTCCCTGTAGAAATACTCCAAAATCAGAAAACAGTTTCCCCGGAGAGGGAACTGTTAAACAGGCTTACTTGACGTTCCCAATGTACTCAGGGTATTCACGAACCTCAGTGTACAGCATGGAGTTCGAAAACAAGCTAAAATCCAATAAAATTACTAAAACTTGGGGAGCTCTTGTAGCGTGACTGTAGCATGACAAACACTGACGTACGTACAATTATCCCAAATTACTACTTCCAATTATGTTACGTGCTCTTTATCATAAGTTAGTTAAATTTAATCGAAATGGGAGACCAAAGTTTTAATCTTGTTAATAAATATAGTCAACGGCATCTGCTCTTCACTCAACATTCAAATTGCAATCCTTACGTATCCGTTACTGTCATTCATATAGAGAGACAACCTTTAAATGCAATCACATAGTGATAAGTCTAAGGGAGCCGTCAGAATTTTTAGTGACCCCTCTAAAAAAGAAAAAAAATGAGAAAGTGAATATCTATACAGTAAAATGGATTGCTGCTGCGACAGGCCCTGTACAGACCCTGATTAAACCCTGTGGTACAGGTCTATGTCGGAAAGAGGTTCCGTTGCTGTGACAGAGGCTGATGTACAGGTCTGTATCTAGTGCTCTGATGACATGCAGATCGAAGATGTGGTGCAAAAGCACCACAAGCGACCGCGCAACTGGTCGCGGGGGAGGTGAGGAGGGGGTGTCCCCCCTCCTGCTGTTGAAGCTTTTGAGAAATAGAGATTAAAATGGTGTTATTTGGTGGCACTGGGGAGTTTTTTTTCAGATTTTTTTTTGTATATAAAACTCAAAGGAACGGAAATCTGAGACAGTATTCAAAACTTATAGCCCACTTCACTGATTCCAATGAAGTTTACATTTTTTGAAAACGAAAAAATAGCGACAGACATACATTTATTCACATTTATTATTTATTATTATTTTCCTGCTATAAAAGATGGGTTTGTTGTCAAGGCATTCCACTGGTTTTAAACTTTATAGAATCAGAATTAGCATGTGTTACACATTTTCCCCTGTCGCTCCCTATACAATGTAGAATATAGAAAACAGATGTTTCTCATGAATGATCAGGCAAGTATATCAATCTTTAATCAGGAAATACTGAAAAGTGTACTCAGTATTAGCCTCTAGCATAAGCTTACCATGTCGAATAGCTGATCATTCTCGGTGTGTGTGTGTGTGTGTGTGTGTGTGTGTGTGTGTGTGTGTAATGGTTTCAATCTGGCTTGAACCAACAACGCACGTTACCCAATCACATAGAGCAGAGACCACAGACAAAACCGCTCGGCCAAATCCCCAATCTAAAATGATTGGTTCAATAACCGAGCTAAGGATATATATATATATTATATGTGTGTGGTGTGTGTGTGTGTGTGTGTGTGTGTGTGAGTACATATAACGGGTATGAACATACATATCTCAAGCATACATATTGCTGTTCTTTATATTATTGTTGTATTAATCATAACTTCACTAAATGCTTCAGTACATATCAACAAAATTGAGTAGCCCCCTTCTTGTTCTCCACTTTTGAGCACCCCCCTCGTAGCTTTCGATTGTTTGAGTGACCCCCCTCAGATTCCTCCTACCCCAAGGCCATAAATAATGACGGCTCCCTAATTCTGTAATGTTGTTCCTGTCGTAGCAAACACGATCTTACATGGAAGAAATTTTGTAAACGCTCTTGTTTTCTCTTGAATTTGTAGAATAAATATGGCGAGAGTCTACAATTACTCTGAAGATGTTGGATCAAAAACAGATTTAGTTACTTGTAATCCTTCAATGTTCACTTTAAAGTAGGTGATTCCAGTTTTCGGACATACTTTACCTCACATAGGGTACATCTTCTATGATCATTGGTAGTTCAATGTTTATTTACATCTATGATCAGAATTGATACATGTATTTCTAACTTTAAGATAAACATGAGGTGCATTATTTGCTTTTCAGAAGAACTGCAAATAATAAATTTCTGATAAATTCCGCCAGTAAATAAAATACTGAGTTGTTTCAAAATGTCACATACATACATACGTACATACATACATACATACATACAAACATACATACATACATACATACATACATACATACATACATACATACATACATACATACATACAGAAGGACATGCTATTTTTACAATCTTAATTGTCGTTCGTTTTCTAGTTATTCAAAATTCAATGAGCCAGGAAGTGAGAAGTACAAGAACGATATCATCGTGCAGTTTGAAAATGCTACAGTCTACACGACAGGTTACTCTTTTCGGCGCCTCAGAAAGTCTACCTTTCGAGCACAGAACATACATAAGTCTGTGAACAGTGATGTGATCTTCGCTCATTCCCATCATATTTCGTCTGTGAAAGGATTTTACAGGAACAAATATAGTGTTAAGGAAAGCTCTGTGTCAACAGGTGAGTAAAATGGTGGCTATAGATAGTCATCTGCAACCGATTACACGTTAAACTTGACTTGATGATTGAGGTAACAGCTTGGTCATAATAGATGAAAGAAATGCACTTGTTGACGAAAGTATTTTACATCAACATAAATACGACGGAAGCCAGTACTTAATCTTTGTATCTAATACTTTTGTACTTATGTACTACAGTGATTTGTTTAATGAACTTTGATTGTTTAAACCATAAAATCATGATACATCGATTTTGCTTTTAAACTTCAAAAGTTACATCAGCTGAAATTATATCACATAGTGACGGGAATTCTTAATTCTATCAATATTTTGTAAAAATGAAAAAAAGAAATTTGCCTCTATACCGGTGTTTTCGACCCGAGGCTATCATGGAATTGCATATTTTAACGACAAAATGCCTTATATTTGTTTCCCACGGAAATTTGAGTTATTTTAATGGCCTGCGACGATTATAAGAAGAACGCACATCATTGTATTCATGTATTCTATCATAGGATACATGAGGAGTACTTCGTTGAATCGTCATTATGAAGACAACGGAGCTCTCCCATAGGGCCATCTTAAACTTTTGAAGCAGCTGGACTCCCCAGAGTCATGATAATTTGTAAAATTGTCGTGTGTGTGGGCCAGGATTCTCCAGTTTTGCCTGAATGCCCCATCAATAACTTTTCTATCCTCTTTTAAGGGTTACTTATGTTCACGACTGCATTGAGTTTCTGTGAAGAGGTCCATCTCTATGGATTCTGGCCTTTCTCAGAAGATCAAGAAGGCAAACCCCTCTACTATCACTACTACGAAAAATATTCGTACATGAAGCAGGTCCACAACATGACAGCCGAGTTTCAACTGCTCATGAATTTACACAACAAAGGTGCCATACGATTGCACGTTGGGAAATGTGACAATTGATGTTTACAGGCAGCGTCCATATAGTGCTTCACTTTTGCTACACGATAACATACACTTCTTCGTATTTTCTTTTCTTCATTTTATAGAAGATAGAACGAAGAAATGTGGAAAGCAGTATCAATTTTATAGATTAGATAGCATCGTTTTCTTTTAAGCATCTCGTTTTTCGTTATTCTTTGCACATGTGTTAGAATACATTTTCAACAAGTTACATGAATAACAATAATATTGATGTGTAACGATTTTTTTTTCTAATGTGCAAAAATTGATATTGATAATTTTCCACATAAATAATAATGACTTTTCATGTTACATTTTGTATTTTTCTTATTCGATCATTTCGAACTGAATTTGTTCTTTTAGGAATTGGATGACGACTTGGAAGTGGTTACCTGAACGTCGAGATATGCTAATCTTCTAAGCTTAGAAATTCGAGACGACCAGTGGTCTTGTTAGTCACATATATGTACCTTGATTTGGTTTAGAGTTAGCACTTGACACTAATGTAATCCTATTTAATTTTGCAGTCATTTGTGATGAACCAAAAATGGCAAGAATAGGTGGCTGCAGATACCCTCCAGCCGGCAAATTGAAATATCATGCATCCGCTGTAAAATATCTTACTTACCCTGCGGAGCTAATGACATCAAGAACTTCCTGTCTTTTGTATATTTTGTACCAATTTTATAAAATGGATAGTAGAACAACAATTTAAAACAGTGACAAATGTTACCTGCAAGTAACTAATCAATAATAATTCTGTTCAAAAGTTTATCAAATCAGTGCGACTAAGTGTCACATTTTTCTAATGATATGTTTGCGGCCACTGAAAGCAACTCCGCAGTGCGTGTCAATTTGATCGTCTTTTGAAAATCCTATATTATCCTTGAAAACCGTGCCACAGGAAAGTTACAAGAACTGATGATTGGGCTCTTAGGGACAATTCGCTTATGCGCACAAAGTCAAGTCCTTGTCTCGTTTTGCGTCAGATTGACACCTGCAAAGCAATTAATAATGCAGCAGAGACTTCCATTAGAAAGTTATTTGCCTTGAAACTCTGCCCCTTGGTGTTTGTAAAACCGTGATATCAGGACATATATATTGCCAATTATTCAAAGAGCGTCAAGACTTCTACGGTTAAATATAACATTCATTAAAATGGATGAAATGCAGTTTACCAAACTGCTTCAAACTTTAATATATGTTTAAAATTGATTAGTTTTTGACTCACATTGAGAAATAGGAGTCAGCGTAGACATCGATTATTGTTTCTATCACCGATAGATGTTTCGGATTTTGCTTTCTGTCAGACTTTGTAAGCTTTGGGCGTGCTGTCATCTATGTTGTCAGATACATCGTACTGAACAATATTGCTACTGTATGAATTGATCTTTCATGCGGTTCACGTTTTTTAACAATTTGTTTTTCACCCGAATGATTATCAATTCTATTCAACACAAAGATTTAACACGATTGGAACTAATTTGGGATAATTGGATTTTCATATTATTCAAATTTCTCAAAAGTTAGGTGCCATACAGCTAAATGTTGGAATATTGCAAATGACTCATAAAAACAAGTGTGTAATATAAAAAGAAAAGCAGATGAGATAGCATTTGTAGATTGAATCGACATTACTTCACCTTCCAATCATCCCAAATTAGTTCCAATCGTGTTTCTTTAAGGAAACGAAGCTGCAATGCCCATCTAAAATTTGAAACACTTTTCACAGCCGTAAGTCAAGAATTTGTTCAAAATTAAGCAGTCACTTGACAGTCAACTGGTCAAAGTACGATTGGCAGCGAACTCGTTACAGAATGATGAAGATTAAGGTCAGAATGTAAAACCACTGTTATTTTTTAAGCTCCCGTGTACCTCGAGCTAAGCCAAGTGAGTGAAATTCCCCGGCGACCAAGAAATCTATGTTGACGTTCCCCACGACTTCATTTTTTTATTTTGATATAAAAACCGACAAATGGCGATTTGACAGTATAAAATGCGCCCTCCTTAGTCATGAATGAATGTAATCTCGAAGAATATATGGCCAGTAAAACCAAAGTAACGTAGTTGAATGCTTACCGCAAATTCAAAGTATAACGCGCCCGGTAATTGGTATTGTCATCCAACAATTAAAATAAAAATTTAAGATATCATAGGATGATGAAAACATCGTCTGTGCTGCAGGTATTTCGCAAGATTTTCCACTATCCATCATCGTTTTCATTTGAATGAAAAACGTTATCTATGTTTTGTATATCCCTGAAATCTAGGGAATTATCAAGTTTACTCATTGCATTTTTATTTTATGCTATCAGTTTTCAACTGATATCTAACTCCGTAAATAAGCTAAGCCACAACAAACATGTCTGTTATTTCACCACAAATTTTAAGAGCTATTTGAAATACTGTGACCATCACTAAATGCCCTAGATAACTGCCCAGTTGGCAAAAAACTACTTCAAATACTAGTTACTGAATCGGATACACACCAAACCAGGTACGATGTTCCAATGGAAGGAAGGCTATTACTTTGTTGAATTTTGTAGGAGATATCAAAATATTGTGTACATAACGTGTTTCCTCAAAGCGGTAACAGTACCACACGTCTGTAGGTGTTGTACTCGGGGACAACAAAAAAAGTTGTTTGTGATCCAGGACATTTTCAAAGTGATGCAAATTTCACATTTCATTTCACTTTTCTCCCGAAACTGATGAGATTACCTCAATTTATTGAGTTTTTCCACTGACTTAAAGCGGCGGTCCAGGATCTGTTTTGTGGTAGTATCTAATCCGCCTAATCGAACTGGGGTCAGTTCCAGTCTTACATTAATTTTGCTTATTGCAGTTTACACAGATTTATTCTAAACGTTTAGCACCTTTGATGTACGGTGATAGAAATTGGAAGAATGCATGAAACATTCGGTATCGACTGTCGTAATCTAGCTAGGTTCTAGAGAGGTTTTTATATGACTGAAATTGCACGCGTCTTAGTTATTTAGACCAAAAGGCTGTATCATATAATTTAAAGTAACAATTCAAAATGAGATATTGATATTGATCAAGTGCCGACGACAGAAACAGTATTGAAACACGTTAAAAATACTAAACGACTTGTTGATTCTCTGGCGTACTATAGCAGTCCGAATTGTTTGCCATTTAAGATTGGAATTTTCACCAATCAACGACATTATTAATATAGCAATTATATGCGACATACTGAAATGGAGTAAATATTATTTTGCTACAAACACTTTCTGTTGCACTGCATCGATCCGTCATAGCTAGACTGACCCTAGATGCTTGGCTTTTTTCGGTAGAAGAGGCTGACTTTGGGTCATCACGCTCTCACCGCGATCCTTGCGGCGGCCTTCTACTAACTTGGCTGTCTGCTGAAGTTTATTCGTTCAATTTACTCTGTTTGGATATTTATATGCCTACAGACTTCAAGCAAGTCTAGGTCATAGCAACAACTACTATGGTCAACCGATGAGCAAAAGCGAGTCATTTTGAAAGGAGTCAAGCATTGTTTTCTTGTGACGTTTTAAAAGATCAACTTGAAGGATTTAATTAATGCACACCTTTATAGAGATTTACGATTTTGATTGCACAACCATTCGATTGGCAGTGACTTTCAATGGACAAGTGATCGTTTCTGGTCTGAATTGTCTAAACAAATCAACATGTCAGCGCTGTAATAGAGCTTAATTTTCTGAAGCTCTATTCCCATGTTGCCTGCTGCGAGGCATCCTACCTTGTGAGCGTCGCCGCCATATAATATTGCTCCTCTTTATATCCCGCCTGCACCCCTTTAAAATATACACTCTTTTCCTTATTTGGCAGTCTGTGGGTAAGGGGGAAAGGTAGGTCAACGAATAGAGTGAGTTTAAAACTTTCCGACAGGATACTATAAACAGTTTGGTTGTTTTGGTTATAATATGACCAGAGTTGTTTGACTTTATACCTAAAAGGGCGAAAGGCGGGTGTAGAAGTAATGCGGGAGATGACGAGAAATAAACTTAGAGGTACCGTGGGCCATGCCATGTGAGGAAAACATAAAGCTATGCTTCTAATAGAGGTGAACCTATGCAGACGGTTAGGAAGACCAATAGTCTAGAAGTAGGTGTCATAATAAATAACTTTATAAACCAAGAGAAAGTGTTAAGTTAATGATGATATTGTCGTACAGTGGCTATAACTTTTTTGATATTTTTAAACGTTACCCTTGTTTAATAGGCTTGTTCTCAATTGATTTAACCGAAGTAATAAGTAATAGACAATGGATGACCGACTGTTCTGTCGATCAACGTGTATAGTTGTACACTTTTGGTCTTGAAGACTCGATCTCACTCGAAATACTCCAGTCAGTGGTTAGCGATAAAGCCCAAACTAACTCCACAGGAACCGTTTTTGCAAATTATTACCACAATACGACAGATATTATCACAAAACTGTACACTTCAGTATTATTCGTTCACGTCAGATACTATACAAGCACAGTTAGCCTGTTTACATTCAGCTGCCTTGCCTTTTCAGTCTGAGCTGCTTACATCATGCTTTTGAAGAGCGAGCCTCCTGTGATAGGGCGCACACTCCATATAAAGTCCGCTAAAATAAATGTCTGAAATAAACATCTTTTTTTACACTTTATGTAACCTTCACCCTGGGAATGTATGTACCTGAATTTCGAGACGACCAGTGGTCTTGGTAGCCACATATATGTACCTTGATTTGGTTTAAAGGGTGCACTTGACACGAATGTTGTCCAATTTAATTTTGCATTCATTTGTGATGAACCAAAAAATGGCAAGAATAGGTGGCTGCAGATACCCTCCAGTCGGCAAATTGAAATATCATGCATCCGCTGTAAAATTATCTTACTTACCCTGCGGACCTAATGACATCAAGAACTTCCTGTCTTTTGTTATTTTTTGTACCAATGCTATAAAAAGGGATAGTAGAACAACAATTTAAAACAGTGACAAACGTTATCCAGCAAGTAACTAATCAATAATAATTGTGTTCAAAAGTTTATCAAATCAGTGCGACTACGTGTCACATTTAATTAAAGATCTGTTTGCGGCCTCTGAAAGCATCTCCGCAGGGCGTGTAAATTTGATCGTCTTTTGAAAATCCAATAATTACAAGATTGGAACTGATTTGGGATAATTGGATATTCATATTTTTCAAATTTCTCAAAAGTGTTAAGTGCCCAATAGTTGAATGTTGTGATATTACTAATTACTAACAAAATCAAGTGTGTAACTCAAAAAGAAAAGCAGATGAGGTTACATTTGCAGATTATATCGACATTACTTCACCATCCAATTATCCAAAATTAGTTCCAGTCGTATTTTTTATCCTTGAAATCTGTGCCACAGGAAAGTTACAAGAACTGATGATTGGCCTCTTAGGGACTTCGTCACTAAGGAACTATAAATAACATTCGCTTATGCGCACAAAGTCAAGTCCTTGTCTCGTTTTGCGTCAGATTGACACCTGCAAAGCAATTAATAATGCAGCAGAGACTTCCATTAGAAAGTTATTTGCCTTGAAGCTCTGCCCCTAGGTGTTTGCAAAACCGTGATATCAGGACATATATATTGCCAATTATTCAAAGAGCTTCAAGACTTCAACAGCGAAAATACAACATTTATTATAATGGATGAAAAGCAGTTTACGAAACTGCTTCAAACTTTAATATATGTTTAAAATTGTTTAGTTTTTTGCTCGATATTAAAGAGGCACTCCCACTTTGTAACATTTGAAAAACACATTTTTAATGCCAACGGTCGATGTTTGACGTGGCGACCGAGCGCGGATCGCGAGATATCGATAAAAACATGTCATTTCCCGAGCGTATTTTTCACATCCCGAAGTTTTGCGATCGTTTCTGATTATGCCCCGAAATCCCCCGAAGGTTTGTAGTTGTGCTGATTGACGATATTCTAGGGAGTCCATAATAAGTTCAAACGACGCAGTTTTACCTCCCACTGCGAAGACTTCATATATACAGCATTATGCCTTCACTTCAGATAAGTTTTTTTTAATTTCTCCTTAGTTTTTGTAGTTTTCATTATTCTCAGTCAGTTCTATTATATTTTTAACCAATGCCACATAGATATCAGTTTTTACGTGTAAAATATTAGCCGCCTCTGATGACTACATTTTGTCGTCTGCCACAGGGATACGCGTGGCCGCCGCGTGCAGTATGCGTGCATACCAGGCGTCCGTCTGTGCTAGTCACTATGCGAATTCTGGTGGAATTAGCAAACTTTGTTTCCCGTTGTTCACTTCGAGTCAGTAAGACTCGGCTTTCCCCCACGGGGCATGACCGATCACCGACGCGAGTGGTACTGTGGCGTACAGCAGCTTTAGCGTAGACTTGTACTCCATAGCTTAGTTGACAATGGCCACAGTGCCGAATGTTCGATGTTCGGGAAGCTGAATTTAGGTGGGCCACTGGAATTCAAACTTTTACTTTTTGGAGGACATGTTTTCATCGATATCTCACGATCCGAGCGCAGTCGCCACGTAAATGTTACTAACTGGGAGTGCCACTTTAAGAAATCGGAGTCAGCGTAGACACCCGTTATTGTTTCTATCACCGATACATGTTTCGGATTTTGGTTTCTGTCAGACTATGTTGGCAGTGGGCGTGCTGTCATCTTATGTGTTGAGATATATCGTACTGAACAATATTGCTACTGTATGAATTGATCTTTCATGCGGTTCACGTTGTTTAACAATTAGTTTTTCACCCGAATGATTATCAATTCTATTCAACATAAAGATTTCTGAATACACAAGATGGAAATACATAGTGATATAGACTCGTACTGAGACGTTTTTGAGTCAGCATTCATTCGCAGATCATTTAATAAAGAAAGAAATCTTGAACACAATTGGAAGTAATTTGGTATAATTGGATAATAAAGTCGTATCACGTTTAATCTGCAAATGTAAGCTTTATATCTGTGTTTCTTTTAAGTTACATGGCATTGCTTGTTTTTATAAGTAATGTTTAATATTGCAACATTCAGCTAGAGGGCACCTAACACTTTTAAGAACTTTGAAAAATATGAAGATCAAATTATCCCAAATTAGTGAATGCCGATCGTGTTCTGTTTTTGTAACTTGGCATGTTGACACCAATGTGTATACACACAAGTGACTGCTCTACCGAGTGAAAATATCAAGAAAATGACAAGACTGCAACGACATTTTCTTGCATTTCTCAAGTAGGTCTATAGTCTCAGCTAACACCGCGCTACCTGCAGCGGGCATGGGCGGTCATCTACCACTGGAGCTCGCGTAGGAATGCTGGCATAATTATTGCCCTAGCGGTTTTATGGTCCCATTTTTGTAAGTAAACATAAGACTTTCGTCAAAAAACTTTAAAAATATTATTGAATATTTTATTTATAAAATAGATAATATAACAACTCACAGTCAAGCAATACTCAATATTTTCGAATAATCGATTATAAAATACAATCATTCAAACACTTCAAACTTTGGCTGAAAATTTCGAAAGAAAAAAATTATAAAAATCACTTCATTTTGATAATCGCAATGCGAAACGAGAGCTGAGGGGCCAATGTGCAAATGTTTTGAACATCGAAATAAATTTCTGAAACGTCGATGTTTGAACATAAAATAGCAACCAATTGGAAAACTGGTGGTCAAATGGCCACTTCACACATTTTTGGTGTTCGATTTCTACATAAAACAAGAATATGAACACTTCATGTACTACATGATTTAAGTCTACACATCCAATAGACCAGAGAAGTACTGTAAGATTTGGCGAGTCCAAAAAAACTGTCCCTGAGGCGCGTTCACTTCATTTACCGCCGATCTCAAACACCATACTCTAAATAAACCAAACGATTGAGAAGACATCTTTACAGGAACGTTCGTCAAGTCGTTGAACAAGGCTCGTCTTCGATTTTTTCTCTCAACTTTACGGGAGTAAATATAAAAATTTAACATCCATATTTCGTTATAGCTCCATCGTCGACAACCTGCTCCTAGACTATTCGGTTGATTTTGAAATTGTAAAACAAATTTCTTTTAAGAGATTACGACTCAGTTGAGAGTTACAAATGTGTTGGTTTCATACAAATCAACCGAAATAATTGGCAGTTTAATGTGTTCTGTGCATGTGAGACAACTTTCTAGACTTTGGTCTATCGCAAGGCTTTATGGGATTAACGGGCGCTGCACCAAACACAGCATATTTTGCTCAAAAATCAGGTTTTTTTGCACACATCATTCAATTTTAATTAATTTGTTATCCCAGGATTAAAATATTGGTTGGGTTTACCTTTTAGCTTGTCAACCAGTCAAAAGTTGCGTGATAAAGAAGTGTTAATTAATGCAAATGTATGCAAATCACCCGATTTCATGGCTTCGTTTTCCTCCAAATTTCAAAATTTCCAAAGAATTTAACTCCACTCTGGCTGGGTCAAATTTTCTGGAATTTTCACATTATGTTATTTAAATGTTCTACAAAAACGGCTATTTTGTTTGGCAATGAAGTTCTTACATTTTGAATAAGAGGCATATGAATTTTGCTAATCATGATTGTGATCACTTTTTTGAATGTCAGTATTTCAACCCTTACCATTTTTGAATGAGGATAGATAATGCAAAATAAAATAGTCGTTTTTTGCTACACATACTCTTCTTTCAAGTGAAATATTCGATTTCAGAAAAGTGTGAAGCTTCCGACATATTAATTTTTATCATTAATACCCAAATTGAGGTTTTTTACCCCCAAAATACACCCACTTCATCTTTCGAGTAAAATACTGCTCCCATACTAAACGTTAGAGTCTCTGCTTTTTGAAAAAATATAGTATGAGGGGGTTTTCTGGTCATCTTTGATGAGAAATATTGCTTTGAAAAAACTGTGTCGGCAACATGCAGCTCCACCTTAACAGGGAGTCTAGGACGGGAAATCACCAATGGAGACGCACTAAGTGAATGCTACAACAAAGCTACAAGGGGTCTTATGTCCTTCCTCTGAACATGTGTCAGTTCCCTGCTTGCAATACTCGGGAGCGCTGCAGACGCTCCCTTCCCTCGAAGGGTAGTAATTATTCATAGATCCTGTCATCTCCACGTCGTTCAGATAGGAGAAACGCCGTTTCTTCTTAAGCCAATACCGATCCTGTTGAAGTAAGCCCGAACCCTCCAAGCTCAGGTCACTGCACTGGCTCTGAATGCTTCCAACGCTGCGCTGCTTCAGGGAGAACTTCGTCAACTGTTTGCGTCTGTTCAAAGCAGTACCTATCTCGTCGACTTCTCCGAAACGGAGCCCTTGGAAGTGGGTTTCTTTCACTTCTTCCGTTTCTCTGATCGAGATATCGCCTCAGGTCACCGTGGTCGTCTGCGAAGTCACGGTGTTTTCAGATTTGACCGTCAGGTGGATATTCGATGCTGAACAGCCCATTGTCTGTTTTAAAAGGAAAGCACGTGAAAATGGCTACATGAATGTCATAGTATTAGTTTCAAAGACAGTTTCGAATATCTATTGTAACGATTTTTGCTTATTGTATTCCCCCTTTCCTTGTATCACTTGTTTGCCACAGCAATGTTATAAAACGTAATGCAATACGATATCAAACAAAATACAGTTCAGCAATCAATATTATCAAAATATCACATGTAAATTTGATATAGATAGATATACCCTAAATAGATATAGAAAGAAAGATTGGCAGAGAGATCGGTGAACAGATGTATACGTATGTCTAGTGGAGTAAGTACTGAAATTCATAGGTAAATTGATAGGCCCATAGGCAAGTAGATAGATACATAGATAGACAGACAGCCACACGCACACACATAGATTGATAGATAGGTAGATATATAGATAGATAGATAGATAGATACATGGACGATATAAATATAGATACACAGATAGATAGATAGATAGATAGATAGATAGATAGATAGATAGATATATAGATACATACATACATACATACATACATACATACATACATACATACATACATACATACATACATACATACATACATACATACATACAGTCAGCCTGCCTGTCAGCCATACAGCCAGCCAGACAGAAAGTTTTTAATATGCATTATAAGCTCAAAAGCGAGTAACCGTAGCATGGTTTCACTTTCATCGCTTGTCGCCGGAGTAACCTTGTAGTGGGCCGAGGAATGCTGTTTTTGATGTGTTTTACGCAAACATAAATGTATCAGTTTTCTTATATTTGAAGCTGAGAATTTATGAATTTCCTCATATCCTTATTTATTGTCTTTACTATACGAAAAACCCTGAACTTAGGGATTGACAGAGAAGAGGTGTATATCCGTACTCAATGTAATTAATTTTAATGCTAATATAAAGAATATATAAAGAATAATATAAAGAATTCTCCAATTAAAGTACAGCATTTGGTGTTCTATTTTACAGCTCTGTTTCATGCGGTTGAACAATTCACCGCAAAATACAAAGAGATGATGTTCTTCTTACATGAAATGCACATGGAATAGAAGACCTTCTTGCAAGCCAAAAAGCTACAAATGGACATGACTCGCTCAAAGAGCACTTACCGTGCTGTGTCCTTCTCTGCGAATAGCTTCTTCTCTTTGCTAAAAGGAATCCCTCGCTTTGTTCAAAACACACTCACCATGATGTCTGTCGTTATCTTTGTTTCACAGGTCGAATGGGGACAGAGAGCACCGATGCCAGGGTTTAATCCGACTAACGTGATACTGGAGTAAATGGGAAGACGTCAAATTACAACCTCTTTATAATTTGAGGCAAAAATATGAGGCGTTGCCTGGATACAGCTGCTGGGGTCATTACGTACGTCAGCAACTGCCTACACGTGCAAGTAATGTGCAGCTTATGAATAACAGAGATTGCGTAACGATTTGAAGCTCTCGTCACGGCGCAGTCTCGTAGTCTATGCAAAGTACCAATTTCATATAAATCTTTTGATTTTCCTTAAAGCACAACCTACCTGTACGCACTCGATGGCAAAGTCATACACGCATTTCAAGCTACAAATTTGAAAAGGGGTAAGGGTCATGTTTTGGACTACAGTACTGTACTTGAAAGGGTAATTTTACATGATGGAAAACATACACTGGTTTCTTCCGGAAAACGCCCTCACAATGACTGAAAGCTCCCTTACTAGAAAGAATAAGCCTAATTGAAGAGCCAGGTGCCGGCGTGCCAAATTTTAAGGGTCACGATTTAGTTCTGCAGTTTAAGCTAACAACAGACCAATTTTCACTCCGACCAATTTACTTTGTCGATTAATTAATAAATCACCATAAGGGCTTCAACAGCGCCTTCTAGGGACTGGTCAGTTTCTTCGGCCGGGGGGGGGGTGGATTCAATGGGGGTATCCTGTTTTTGACTTTGGTGATAGGGAGGTCACCATGTTTTTGAAATGCCCAAAAGGGGGGTCAGTGTGTTTTTGACACAACACAGCTCATACTTGCTTAAAGTGCATTGTGCTGGCCACAAATTTCATCATTCAGTTGCATTTTTCAGCGCGCCCTTCGGGCGCGTAACTTTAATAAGAAGAAATATTTTTCAGAGCCCCGTCCTAGTCCAAAACTTTAATATATCAGACATATACATATCTGAGATACCTGTATGTTTAAAATTTTTCGGCGCGCCCTTCGGGCGCATCTCTATAAAATATCAAACAATATTTTTCACTATGCCCTTCAGCTGCATGACTTCCGTATATCACACACACACACACACACACACACACACACACACACACACACATATATATATATATATAATAATTATATATATATATATATAATATATATATATATATATATATAATTTATATATATATATATATATATATATATATATATATATATATATATATATATATAATATCAGAGATATTTGGATGTTTCATATTTTTCGGCGCGCCCTTTGGGCGCAGTAAATCAACATATCAGAGATATATGTCAGAAATATCTTGATGTCTGTAAATTGAAAGTCTGTTTTGCAAAGTGTACTAATCATTATGAAATCTGCAGTTCATATGAAAAGCATGACAAGTTTCTGATACTTTTCTATTTCCTCTATGAGAATTCAGTATTAGAAAGCAACGTGCACTAATATTTCACAATCACATTTTTCTTACAACAGTTCTTGACATCTGGTTATGCATAAAAAGAGTGGAGTACATTCACAGCTCATTCAAAATACTGTATTCAAACTTTAGAATTGACACTTTTGTCCACTGACATGACAACAATTTCATAAAACACAGAATGACTGAACGTTCAAAATATACCCAAAAATTATATTATATATATATATATATATATATATATATATATATTATATATATATATATATATATATATATCCACACGCACACACTGAATTATTCAATTTATATTCCACCTTTTGTTTTACCTTTGTCGAGGGCCGGGGGGGGGGGCGTCACCCTGTTTTCCAAAATTGGAATAGGGGGTCACCCTGTTTTCGAAAGTTGGAATGGGGGGGGGGCGATAGCCACTTTTTGACGTCGGCAAAACATAATCCATCGCCCCCCCCCCCAAGGCCGAAGAAACTGACCAGTCCCCTATATGCATGAGGTGGTGACCTGCTAAATGTGTTTTTACGAATTCTACACGTATACATGCATTAATATGTATGAGGTGGGGCTAAGGTTATTATAGTTGAACTAAATAGTGGAATCGTGGCCAAGCCAAGGAACCTAATGGCCTGAACAAATTTCAACTTTCCTTCAATACAAAGTTTGGAAAGTGAGCTAACTTTGATGCTGCGAATGGCCTATCAAGGGTTTCACATCGTATTTCCTGTCATCTCCCTTTTTGTCATTTTTTTGAAGATACTTTCATTTGAAAGTCGTCCAAAGCTGGCCCAAGCTGTCAGCCTACACGTGCACGTAGGTATAATGTCAAGACGAGAGGTTGCTCCTGCTATAACGTGTCTGTTGGAGGTCACGTTAAAAAATGTAAGAAATTTGGCTCTGAATCTTCTTGGGAAATACTTACGTGATTATGTAGAAATAAAGACTTAGTAATTACCGATTGAAGTCTCAATAGACAAACGAATTACCCTGGTAATTGGCGGATCTACTGTTTGTTTATATACAGTTGCCGGTAAAGGTCT
The DNA here is from genome assembly GCF_041260155.1 of Ptychodera flava. Lineage (NCBI taxonomy): Eukaryota > Metazoa > Hemichordata > Enteropneusta > Ptychoderidae > Ptychodera > Ptychodera flava. The sequence continues at coordinate 14,234,146 of NC_091946.1, forward strand.
GAACATCAGCTGTAACTTTTGGCTACGCTTATTTTCGCTCTGTGTATTATCATCATACAAACTAAACGTAAATTGAAGTGGACACGAGGCTAGCTGTGGCTGCAGAACGTTAATTGTAGCCCGTGAAAGTTGGCACGCGGCATGTGGCTCTTAAATTAGGCTCACCCAACTAGAACGGTGCGGTTTACACCATTTGCTTCAGTACTGTAACTTTGCAGATGGTCTATGCGTTTTCTGATTGCTTTTGAAACAGAAAAAAAAGAGTGACCATCGCCTGGTGTCTCCTTGAAGTACTTTTGCCAAAAATGACACGTGCGTATAGAATCTTTACAGGACAGACCTAAGATCTAAGCTGGAGTATTTTGTATGCAAATTGAATATCTTGTAAATTTACTTCGCCTCAGAAGAGATTCCGAATTTTCTATAGAATGAGTCAAATCTTTTTTCCTAGAGAAAATTACACACAACCAGTATTTTCTCTGCACGTTCGTTTTCTTTGCACGTTCATTGAAAGGGACATTCTGTGGCCCATCCGGGGGCAGACTTGATATTTTAGGGGGCAGTCGCTATTGATGTTGATTTTGCCATTTTAGCAAGCTCTTTCTCCATATCATTACGATCGTCACCCGGTTGTGTCGTCTATGTCGCATGCAGCACCCGTACTAACATCGACACTATGAAGTTTGTCAGCTTGTGATGAGCTCGGCTGCTCTCCATCTTCTGTCGATTTGTCACCCACAGGTTTCTCCGACTCAGAATTTGACGTACTTGTTCCCTTGGACTTGAGAGTTTATTGAAAATATGCGCCGCAAACGGGTCACTTTTTCACAAAAAAATCCCTAAGCATGGGTCTATTCTTCATTCGAAAAATCCTTGCATGGTTCGATAACAAAATAAATGCCCAACGCTTCAGTAACATTAAAACCTTCACATCATTCAAAAAAGGGCGAAAATTCACCAAATATGTGAACCAATCCCTAACATGTGCCATACTTTTTGAATATACACGGGTTGATGTTTTCGACTTGGGCGGCACACCCCGTAAGAAAATATCAGGAGTACCCCTCCCGGGCGCCTATCAAACGACCGTGTTTCATTGCGATCGTTATCGATTGTCACTGCAGCGTGCCTACACAATGCTAAAGCGGGAAGTTTCCATAATCTCATCATTGGTACAGTGCTTCAAGTTCTGCTTTCGAACTTTACCGTTATCAAAACATGAACATCAAATTGCACTAGTATCCATGAAACGATTGGAACTAATTTGGGATAACTGGATTTTCATATTTTTCAACTTTCTCAAAAGTGTTAGGTGCCGTACAGCTGAATGTTGCAATATCGCAAATTATTCATAAAAACAAGTATGTAATATAAAAAGGAAAGCAGATGAGATTTCATTTGTAGATTAAATCGACATAACTTCACCATCCAATTATCCCAAATTAGTTCCAATCGTGTTCCTTGGAGACTGAGGCGCAACTAGGTTGTTTGCTGTTCTTTTCCATGCGTACACTTGACGTCATACACACGTCACCAAAGCTGAATGACAGGCAGTATTTTGTCTTTTCAAAGGAATAACGACTAGAAACAAAATATTCACAGGTCGCTATATTATGTGCTTGGGACACCTCATATATGGGACGTATTTGTTTGCTGTGTTTTCAGTGTGCGCGATTTCCGCGCAGTCAGTAACTTTTTCGGACAGACAATGTCTCGAAATGCGCAGTTTGCGCAATTGTGCAGTCGAGAGAAAACCCTGCACAACCATATCGAACTTACAGGGATTGAGCTTTGCCCGATATTCTTCGATCTTGAAGATCTCGAGAGACAAGAACTCGTCCTTGACAATTATGCTAATTCTAGTTGTTACAAAAACACTCACATCCGTTTTCCCTTCTCACAAACCGGATGGAGCATCAACAACTTGAAGAACTGCCCTTATAAGGCAAAACAACTCGTAATCTGTACGGCGTCGACTGAGCGCACTAATCATCTTTTCACTGTCTCACATCAACAAGAAAACTTAAGACACAAAAATAAACTTTTCTTGCGTGTTCACTTGATATTAACAGCACTTTGAATCTCCGAAAATGTTGTGTGAAGCCAGACCTGCGGTATTATATCACCAACATTTTAGACAGGCGGACTTGTAATTTCAGAAGGGCATCCTTGTTACCATGTTACAGGCTATACTCGTTTTGAGCCCAGTGTAAAACTAGAAACTTTATATATTACAATAGCTTTACACATAGAGGAATCATGGGCCAGTGGCTAGAGCAGTGGACGCACGATCACAGGATTGTGAGTTCGAGCCCTGGCATGGCTATGGTGTTGTGTAAGCAAGGCACTTCATTCCTAATTGCTTCTCCCCACCCAGGAGTGATGGGTACCTGGTAGGGCAGTGGTTGTAATGTGTGCGTTTAGCTCTGCTGCGCTTATTAGCTGCACATGTGAGTTGAGGGTATCATATTAGGTCCAGTGACCAGGGGTAATGATAATTGTAAAGCGCCTTGATCACATGTACTTGTGGATATGTGCGATATGTGCTCTTTCTGAGCACCAGTAGTCAACTGTATACTGCAGCTATACGCGTTGTACTGCGGCATTTTGTAATACGACGCACTTTGTAACAACTTACGCAAAATGTAATAAGGGTATCAGCATTTTGTAATAAAATGGTCTACGCATTTTGTAATAAGGGTATCAGCATTTTGTAATAAATTATTGTTTACGCGATTTGTAATAAGGGTATCAGCGTTTTGTAATAAAACGCGTTTTGTAACATTAGTTAACGCATTTTGTAATAATTATAAACATCCGCTGATATTGTATGTATTTTAAAATGCTTTGTGGTTTCTGAATACGTAAAAATGTGATAGCATATAATGATATCGAGATTATATCTCACTACCGGTGCTAGGTTATCATATTAACGCCATATAAGGGGGTCTGAGTTGACATTCAAAATGCAATTGAAGACAGAATGAGATTATGCGATTTATAATTGAGAAAACAAACTGAGAATGTTTTTGTTGGTTTTATATACAGTACTGTACTTTGAAAAGACAATATACTGCAGACCTTTCTGCATTTTTTTATTCAATATTACTGTTGGTGGATGGAAAGAGGAAGGCATGGAGATGACATGCAGAGCTCAGAATATGATAAAAGACAGCGACATCATCAACATTGACAGTGTTGTATACTACGACCTAATTTTATTATACTAATGATGTACATGCAACAAAACCAACCTTATCCAGAAATGGTTCCCTTGTGACATTTTGTGGGTTTCGGTCTGATTTTTAGGGTGTTGCTACATTATTTTTATTTTTTTACGAAAGAAAAACAATAAATATTGTTCTTGGTTACAATAAAATTGTGTATCTTATGTTTTTGCATGTATATTGGATGAAGTTTGCAAAACTCGAATAATCAAATTCTGAGTTTTGCAAAATGATTGTAATATTAGTGTACACAGTGACTTGAACGAAACTTTTATTGGGTTCATAAAAATGATGTTACAAACCACCGTCCCTCCACCCACCGGTCTGGAAACGCGACTCGTGCGCTATTGTTTAAAGGTGTTAATTGCTCTACCATTGTAACGAAGCGCGTTACGGATGTACATGCTTGCTTGGGGACGCCATCAGTAGCGTTTGGCAACATCTTGCGGTGCGGAGTATTCTTATTCTTATTCTTATTATTTATTGTCATGTCTTTGCTCCTCAGGTAACTTTGTTACCATAGTCAGGATTTCTGCTACAACTGAGAAACTGTGTTTATTGAGAGTAATTTCTTTTTAGATTTTCGTCTATGATTTTTCCGTGTTTTTCCGTCGAATTTTCGCCAACCAAATTTGACCTCGCTAGGTAGGAAGAGGCACCTTATAGTACGACAGTTTTTCCCCCTTTCACTTGTAGAAATGAGAATAAATCGAAACGAATTTGGCGTGATCAATCAGCGATGGATATTTTAAAATTGGTAGTATGCGTTTTTTGTCGTTTACTCTGTTCTGTTGCAGAAAACGCCCGAGTTTCGACGATGCATTTGTTGTTGAAAATCAAGATGGCGGCTACCATACGTCGGCCACGCGTTTTTTGAACTACGAAAATTGCCAATCAACCCGTAAAATTCCCCGTGAATTTTGACTTGCGAGGTGTATACCTTCCTAAAAGTTTATTTTCTAGAATCGATTTTCATTCTAACATTACTCGAAATTAATGCTTTCGATGTTTTTGAATGCTGTTGAGTTTGTCGCGACGCCATTTTGAAACTTTGATCGCGCACGTTGGTTATTCGGTCACGAAGTTTTTTCCTCCCTTCCATGTTTGAATCTAATCCAACTCAGCATATTTCAGTCTTTGAACATTAAATATACGATATTTTACGAATGGTGAGACACTTATTTTGATGTTTTTTCGTCCGAAACGATGATTTTTGGGATAGTGATTTTGTTTGTGTCTTTGTTTATCCGTTTTAAGACTTGGAGGTACGGTCGCGTACAGTTGTCTAGCGGCGACTCCGTGCAAGCTCAATCTGTTTTGGAGGCCAAAAGAGTAGGCAAAAGCTTTGAAAAGAAATGAATTTTTATGTATAAAAATGTGAAAGAACCTTGAGGCTCCCACCTCAATATCGAAACGTTTGTGTTACAATATCGACAAGTTTATTCAGCAAAATCGCTGTAGGGTGGAGGGACGGTGTACAAACATTTTCCTGGAACCATCAGTTGTAGACAACGGAATCTAATATACATTTAGACATAATTGAGAAATAGGAGGGGATAAATTCTTTAGAATGTCGTCAGAAAGAGAAGCAATATGTGAAAATCATTGTAAATTTAGAATGCTGGGGGCTATTTTGAATATTTAATGAGGTCATGTGACCAGTATTTGCATATTTTTGGGGCAATTGTAATACTACAATTCCAAAAATATCTTGTAATTGTGGACAAAGTTTGATAAATTCAATAGTCAGATGTTATAAAATAGGATACCTTGACCTGTCTGTTCCCATATTCAAGGGCGCTGTCTGTAATTCTTCACTTATGAGCGAAGACAAGAAAATTTGTGTAAGTTTTATCAAATCTGTGTAAAGTTTTTCATAATATATAAAGTTTACATCAAAGTCCATGGTCATGGCACTATAAATAGTGATTAAGCATGGGGATATGATACAATATCGATTATCTTTTACTGGAAAATTGGAAAACATGTAAAAATAATGATGAATTTATATTGTTGGCGGCCATTTTGAATACCGAATCAGGTCACATGACCATTATTTGCATATTTTTTGGACAAGTGTGTCATTGTCATTCAAAATATACATGCTTACTGTGGGAAATATTTCATAATATTAGTTGCTGGACGTTGTTACGTTATGCTTTGACCGACCTAACACTTAATATATAGAGCCTTTGTTTACATTACACTTAGCAGGTCAAAATGATACAAAATATCAGTGTTTTTTCAAGATTTTGTCACAATTTCATTTCAGTCCGTGCTGACGTGAAAGAAAACAGGTTTTGAGATGAAAAATGATGAATAAATGAGGAATTCCTATGAAAATAAAGAAATATATTTAAAAAAATACAATATTTTATATATTGGCGGCCATTTTGAATACTTAATGAGGTCACGTGACCATAATTTGCATATTTTTGGGACAAGTATTTTATGGTTATTCAAAAATTATACTGGTATGGTGGACAGTCTTTGTAAATTTAAGAAGTCAGACGTCATGCTAGATGGTACTTCCAAATGTCAACTCCACCACAGGGCCTTGGTGTGCAAAGGGCTAAAGTGGAAAATGACGTACGAAAGATTGCAGTATTCTAAGCAACTTCTATACTTATGATATGTGATTCTCTAAGGTTGATTGTCGATAATCTACGGTAATAAGATGGGAGGGGCACGTTAATATGTCAATGCTGACAGCTGATATTTTTCAAAATATACTGAAACAAGTCATCGTTGATGACACAGTCCCCGCTTGCTAATGGGTACTTTGATTACAGGTCCTGTGATAAAAATACTTTGATACAGATGGCACTCAATAGCCAAGAATGAGTTCCATTGTGATGAAAAACATAAAACCAATGTAGGCCGCTATCCTAAAGGTCATTAAATGAGTCAACTGGGAATCAGTTGACAGGATGTTGCAAAACATTTTTTCATACTATCCTAACACTAATAGATTACCACCGGTACCATATTTCATGAAGTTTAATGCAGTATTTACAACACTATGAGATCAACATCTGTATCAAGTTTCATCAAATTTGACGTTGTATTTGTGGAGATACCACTCTAATTAGGAAAGTTCATTACATATGCAATTACAAATTAATTAAAATGACACTGATAAATGTCTTTTTCACTGTTGAAGCAATGTGAGCTTAACATCTGTACAAAGTTTCATGAAATTTGATGCAGTAGTTCTTGACATATCAGCCTAATTATGAAACTTCAATAATTGACATGATACTGCTACATGACGTGAAACAAATTGACGAGCATGTATGAAATATGTCAATGTCCTTGTACTAACTTTGAATGATACTGGTGGAAATATATCTGAGTTATGGCTCAGTATGAGAAAATTGTAACAAAATCGCCGCCACGCAGTGATATTTGATCTTACCGTTTAAAAAATCAACATGTATATGTATGACATAATTCAATGTCCAGTTACAAACTTTGAATAAAATCAGTTGAGACTTGCCAGAGTTATGGCTCTCGACATAAAAAAAAAAAAAAACATGACAAAATTGCCACCATGTGGTCATATCGGACCTTATCGAGAAAGAAATCAAAGAACATATTTATATCAAAGTACATATGTATACTATAAGTCAATGTCCTTGTACCAACTTTGAATAAATTTGCTTGATACATGTCTGAGTTATGGTTCAGGACATGAGAAATCATACAAAAAACGGCCACGAGGCGGCCATATTGGATCGTATCACAAAACAAATCAATGTGTATATGTATGACATAGGTCAATGTCCTTGTACCAACTTTGAATAAAATCAGTTGAGATATGCCTGAATTATGGCTCTGTACACGAAAAAATCATAAAAAAATGGCTGCACAGCAGCCATATTGGATCATATCACAAAACAAATTGACATGCATATCTATGATATTGGTCCATGTCATTGTACCAACTTTGAATAAAATCGGTTGAAACATGTCTGAGTTATGGCGCTGTACATGAAAAAAATCGTAATAAAATGGCCGCCTGGAGGCCATATTGGATCGTATCACAAAACAAATCAACATGCATATATATGACATAGGTCAATGTCCTTGTACCAACTTTAAATAAAATCGGTTGAGATATGCCTGAGTTATGGCTCTGTACATGAAAAAATCAAAACAAAATGGCCGCCTTGCGGCCATATTGGATCGTATCAAAAAACAAATCAATGTGCATATGTATGACATTATTCATTGTCCTCGTACCAACTTTGAATAAAATCGGTTGAAACTTGCCTGAGTTATGGCTCTGTACATGAAAAAATCGTAATAAAATGGCCGCATGGCGGCCATATTGGATCATATCACAAAACAAATTGACGTGCATATCTATGACATTGATCAATGTCCTTGTACCAACTTTGAATAAAATCGGTTGAAACATGTCTGAGTTATGGCTCCGTACATGAAAAAATTGTAATAAAATGGCCGTCTGGCGGCCATATTGGATCGTATCGCAAAATAAATCGATGTGCATCTGTAGGTCATAGTGCTATGCCTTTGTGCCAAGTTTGAACAAAATTGGTTCAGCAGTATCTGAGAAACTGTTGATGACGGACGGAAGGACGGACGGACGGACACACGGACGGGACCCAATCTATAAGTCCCCGCCGGACTTCGTCCGCGGGGACTAATAAACACTGACGTGAAGCAGTCAATTACAATACTGAATGATCATTTATTTTAATCATCCCATAAACAAGTACAAAATAAAGCTCTATCGACAGACCAGCCACTTTTCCTTGTATGTAAAAGGTGACAATTCATATCTACTGAGCCATGGTTTTGTTTTCATAGATCTATTTCTTTCCCGTTGTCTTCCTCCTTTGAATCTACGCTATCGCCCTATGTTAAATTTGTCTAGCCAACGAGCTAGGATAAGCTGCCCTACGATACTAAGATTAAGCTAAATTTGATTCGCTATCCCACTGGTTATACCTGCCATCTGCCATTATCATTAAATGATAACACCCATAGAAAGATAGATAGACAGACAGACAGACAGACAGACAGACAGATAGATAGATAGATAGATACATACATAGATAGACAGGCAGATAGATAGATAGATAGATACATAGATAGACAGGCATACTCAGGCACTCTTTCCTCTCTCCCTCCCTTCCTCCCTCCCTACCCACGTAGATGCATGCATACATAGATACATAGATACATAGATACATACATAGATACATACATAGATACATACATACATACATACATACATACATACATACATACATCATACATACATACATACATACATACATACATACATACATACATACATACATACATACATACACACACACACATACATACATACATATATACATACATACATACAGACATACATACATACATACATACATACAAACATTCATACATACATTCATACATACATACATACATACATACATACATACATACATACAAGCCTCGCCCGTTAATTTTTGGCTTTCCTCTCGCCCTTGCCCACAAACAAACGTTAATGGTCAGCGCGTCGCTCGATATTTCTATATCATACATCTCCTTTTTTATCAAGAATATATGCACCCGTCGTTTCCGATGCATTATTCCTTACACTTTAAAGGCATATTCTGCGAGCGGGTTAAGGGTAAGCGCCATCTTTGTTTACATCGCGCGCTCATCCAACATCGGATGTACGAGTCGAGCAGCGATGTCGTGCATGCCAGATTTGTACAGTGCCGTCTTGGTGAACTGTCGTTATTACCTCATAATATTTTTCACCTGCAAACAGTCGTAATACATTTACTTCTGTTTCTTTTATCAGAAGTTATTTCAAAGTACAGTATGGAGTTTCAGTATTGAGCCATTCAATGATGCAATGTTTATCATCAAATATGAAAGTAAAGGGGTTACTGCATGCCCGTTACGTGCCCGTTTTTACTGAAGCTCGATTCTATTGTTTGCGAAGGCAGATGTATAGTAATTTATTTTATGTTATTATATTTTATTTTATCTGAGTATCTACCTGTTGATTGCTGGTTGTCTGCAATACATGTACATCAGAAAGAATGTTGTTATCCTCTATTTAATAAATCAACTGACTGTGTATACCAATTATTCTCTCAAATATATGATTATAAACTAGTCAAAATCTAGTAGTTACCTGCCTCAGATGATCAGTTGGTAAAGATACTGATTGACAGCTATCTAAAATTAAGTCATTCTAATTTGAAATGGAAGTCAGGGAGCGATCAATTTTTGTACTTACTTAACGAGTAAACACACACTTTGTAATACCATTCAAAAGTCAAAAAATATCTGTTAACGCTTTAAAACTGGGAAAATTTTTTTAAAATTATTACAAAATGCGTTAACTGTTATTACAAAGTGCGATTTATTACAAAATGCTGATACCCTTGTTACATTTTGCGTAGACAATTTTTTATTACAAAATGCTGATACCCTTGTTACAAAACGCGTAGACTGGTTTATTACAAAATACTGCAGACGTTGTTACAAAATGCGTCAGTTATTACAAAATGCTGACACCCCTTATTACATTTTGCGTAAGTTATTACAAAATGCGTCAGTATTACAAAATGCCGCAGTACACGCGTCCTTTTTATACTAATATTGCCCCTCTAAGCCATCATTTTGTTACATCAATGAGTCGATCCATTGCCAAATGCAGCAACATAATATAACTGCATTCTGCTCACTACGTCAACTTTAAAAATAGTTCTAAATTTTTCAAAAGATGCGTCTGGTACGATAAGAGAAGGGTCGCACAACCAAACTGTGGCCCTGAGCGACAGAGCCCAACCCTTCTTGAAATACAATACAGGTGTTTATCAGTTCGGAAACTTACCGAATATAGCAAATTAGGATGTTTACTACGTACAGTAAATTTTTCACCAACATGATCTCTGCTTGACCTCACTCTATACTGTTGCTAAGGGACAAGTATATGGCAGCCATTATGAAAGTCTCCCCGCTAAAACCCGATTTTCAACATTAATTCAACCTTTTCTATATACCTATATTCCGGATTCTAAATACTCTGAACTACACAAAAGTGGGAGTCTTATTCAAATATACTCTTTTTAAGTATATAGTAACCAAAACTCCCACCAAGACTGACCCAAAGCCAGGTAATGCTATAAGGCCTAAGCCTAGTTTTGAAAAAAGGTTCTATATCTTGTAAACATTCGTCAAGTAAAGATATTGACAGTATTTAATGATTTCCCGAATTGTTTACATCTGCAATTAGCGCTATCGACAGAGAGCTACCGTTTTGTTGTCAATTAACTTCACCCAGTGATAGGCAAACAATTGTGAAGTCCTTCATCGCTCAGAGGTGGTCCTCGCAAGTACGATACAGGGACAGTGTCACAAGCTACCGGAGAGTCCCAGTGGGAGTTATTACTCATGCGAGCAAACAGCGACACGTGTTTGATGACGACGTTTGTCGTTCGCCATATGGCGACTTGAGACATTACTGCGGTCACGGCGCACATCGCATTCTCTGGCAATATCGCTAATTGTGGTCAAGTGTCCGCCATATTAAACGCCTCGCTTGGAACACGACATATAAACACGATTGGAACTAATTTGGGATAATTGGATCTTTACATTTTTCAAATTTCTCAAAAGTGTTAGGTGCCATATAGGTGAATATTGTAATATTACAAATTACTGACAAAAAAGTGTGTAACTTAAAAAGAAAAGCAAATGAGCTTACGTTTGCAGTTTAAATCGACCTTACTTCACCATCCAATTATCCCAAATTAGTTCCAATTTTGTTACATTGCCCACTGATATTGCAACTGTCTTTAGAAATCGTTATCAAAAACACACTATGTAGACAACATGAAGATCAATTCATTTCTCGATTCTGGCTTGACCATATTTTATTGAAAGAACTCAAACAATAAGCGAGGGGATTCTTTAGTATATTATGTAAAATTACAGTGACTTCGTATTTATTTAGTTTTTACCTTTAAAGTTGTTAATTTTCTTTAAATGGCATTAGTCTTACCTGAAACGGTTTATATGGTTTTTAGCTCACGTGTGTAAACACGTGGGCTATTGTCATAGCGATGTCTGTCTGTCTGTCCGTGTGTGTGTGTGTGTGTGTGTGTGTGTGTGTTAGTGTGTGTGTGTGTGTGTGTCTGTCTGTCTGTTTACACGATAACTCAAAAACGCCTGAACGGATTCAAGTCAGATTTGGTACACAGGTACCATGTGCTACTTGCAAGAACTGATTGGATTTTGGTTAGTGTGGCTTGCATATTAATGAAGTTATGCAATATCGTTTTTTTCCATACAATTGTTTCCCTATGGAGACGGTAATGACAGTGTAGACATATATCAAGAAATACTGCACAAAATTTCATGAAACTTTTCACATATGACAATCTAAGAACATTAGGATGATACTGTGAGTGTCATGTCAATTATCTTCTCATTTGCATATTTAATGAACTTTTGTTATTAGTGACATAACTCTGAAATTCCTGCACCAAACTAGATGATACTTGCAACAAATATTGATCTGATATATATCTAATTATACTTAGAAGCATTAGGCAGTGTCAAATTAATAAATAGCTCATTTGCATATTTTATGAAGGTTTGTAATTAGTCATATAACTCCGATATAACTTCACCAAATGTGATGAAATCTGCTGCAGATACTGATCCGACTGATATCTAATTGTAGTGTAAAGCATTTAGTAGTGTTAAATTAATTAAGGGTTCATTTACATATTTAATGAACTTTGTAATTAGGTATATAACTCTGACATTACGGCACCCAAGTCAGTGAAATTGGGTACAGATATTGTTTTGATAAATATCTAATTGTACTGAGAAGCATTTGGCAGTGTCAAGTTAACAAATAGGTCATTTGCATATTTTATGAAGTTTAGTAATTAGTGATATAACTCCAAAATAACTGCACCAAATGTGATGAAATCTGCTGCAGATACTGATCCGACAGATATCTAATTGTGGTGTAGAGCATTTAGTTGTGTGAAGTTAATTGAGGGTTCATTTGCATATTTAATGAACTTTGTAATTAGTGATATTACTCCAAAATTAAAGCATTAAATTTGATGAAACTTGCTACAGATGTTGATCTGATAAATATCCAATTGAACTGAGAAGCATTGAGCAGTGTCAAGTTAATAATTAGCTCATTTGCATATTCCATGAAGTCTTATAATTAGTCATATAACTCCGAAATAACTGCATCAAATGTGATGAAACTGCTGCACATACTGATACGACAGATATCTAAATGTGTTGTAAAGCATTTAGTAGTATAAAGTTAATTAAGGGTTCATTTGCATATTTAATAAACTTTGTAATTAGGTATATAACTCTGAAATTTCGGCACTAAAATTTTGTGAAACGTGCTACAGATATTGATTTGATAAATATTTAATTGTGCTATGAATCATTGAACAGTGTCAAGTTAATGTAGGGTTTATTTGCATATTTAATGAACTTTGTAATAAGTGACATTACTCTAAAATTAAAGCATTAAATTAAATAAAACGTGCTATAAATGTTGATCTGATGGATATCTAATTGTCCCATAAAGCATTGAGCAGTGTCAAGTTAATTGACAGCTCATTCGCATATTAAATAAAGTTTTGTAATTAGTGATTAAACTCTGAGAGTACTGTGTGAAGTTTTAAAAAAACCTGCTACATATAGTGATAACACATATCTCATTGTTCGGTGAAGCGCACTACTATTAATGAACCTGTTGTAAAACACGTGAGCATATTCAGTTCATATCTGGTAGTATATTGAACTACAAAGGCGATATAATACAACCAAATACGATGAAATTCACTTAGAGATAATATCGAGAAAAAGTTCATTTATTCGTGATACTTATGGATAAAAATGGGTCACTATCGGTGATAGAAATTGATGTATGTCGCACATCTTCTGACTGTTGGTGCTATTGATGTGCAATAATTTAGTGAAATTTACGTTAATGAAAGAGTAGCGAAGTAATTCGTGGCACAATTCGGCCAACCAATAAACCAATGTGCATTTTCAAAAAAGAAAATCGAAATGGAGCTAATTTTCAATTTTCAAATGGTTTTATCATCTTGATTATTAATTTTTAGGTCTATTTTTAAATTTGAAATCTTTGGGCTGAGATTGAAATAAAGGAAGCAGGTGTATACTGCTGTGAGGATGGCACTTTACGGCCATTCAAATTTCCCTCTGGCAAACTGTATTTCCCACAATGCGTATTTCCGTTTTTTTCAATTTCCAATATACCAAATGGCCGATTTTCCCATTTCATTTTGGGCGTGGCCCAGTATCTTTTCATACTACGGCGGAAATAACTGTAACATTTTATCTCAGTGTGACCAAATGTACTTGCCAATGGGCGGGGCTTGGTTACGATAATTTGCACAAGATACTTTTAAAAATAAGCGGGAATGAGGGACTGGTCAGTTTCTTCGGCCTTGGAGGCCGGTTTATTCATGGGGGTCACCCTGTTTTTCACTTTGGTGATGGGATCACCTATTTTAATATGCCCTATTAGGGGGTAAGTGTGTTTTTAAATTTCGACACGGGCTCATACTTGCCTAAAATGCATCAAATGCATCGTGCTAGCCATGAATATTATCATTCAGTTTCATTTTTCGGCGCGCCCTTCATTTATGAGGTTATTACGAAAACATCGCAAAGGATGCACGAGGACATTGGCGCAGCGTATAGATCGACGCGAAGCGGAGGGTGATGCACAGCGCCAATGTCCTAGTGCATCCTTTGCGGTATTTTCGTGATAACCTTATTATTTTACATCTTACGTTCTTCACTGGGACATTCAAAATTGTCTAGCTGTGGAAACGCAGCTATCTGTTGGCGGGGTAGGGTGCGTGGCTATGCAGGTCATCAAAAGGTCAACCCCGCCTTTTGATGATCCGTATAGCAACGCACGATACCCCGCCAACAATAGCTGCGTTTCCACAGCTACAAATTGTCAGAGTAGTGACCGTTTTTAATAGCGCAATGTCAACATTTTTTCTTCCGATTTATAGTGCAAATGTAGAACGCTATCTCAGACGGCTTCTGCAAGCTCTGGAGTGTGTATACGTACGTACAGAGCGCGCGAGGCTGAACAAACTGTCTGTCCCTAACATCGTCTCACATACTGGAAGACAAAAACCCCCTGTTCTTTGGTTGGTAGAGTGCGCGCGCACTTCAGGCAATGAATTTAAGTTGGTGCGTTCAGCCGCAAGAAATTCAAGAAATGGGTGATAAAGGAAGAAGTCACCGCGAAATAGGTGTTCATCTCCAAAATGCTTTGCTATGATCGGGTACTTAGATGATTATGAGGAGAACATAATTGCGTACAAAGATTGACAGCTGAATAAATTGATCAGATAAAATTAAATGTGGATGCCACACTCCGATTTGGCTGATGGCTGTCACAATTTTACCCAACGTTCCAGTTTGCGACGTTGACGGGAAGCGCGCAAAACTTCAGCAGGTCAGGTCAAACTGATTTATATCGGACTTTTCTTTCCGGCGGCCGCAACATTGTTCTTTGTATGTTCGTTACTCGATCCATTGAATGAGTTGTCCGCGCAAATAACTGTCACAATTTGATGCATTCCTAGGCCAAAGATAGATACTATCAGCTGCCAGGCCCAAAATAGAAGAATAAGGTATTTGGTGAATTGAAAATTGGAAAAACGGAAATACACATTGTGGGAAATAAAGTTTTTCAGAGGGAAATTTGAATGGCCGTAAAGTGCCATCCTCACAGCAGTATACACCTGTTTCCTATATTTCAATCTCAGCCCCAAGATTTTTAATTAAGAAATAGACCTAAAAGTTAATAATCAAGATGATAAAACCATTTGAAAATTGAAAATTAGCTCCATTTCGTTGTCCTTTTTGAAAATGCAACTTGGTTTATTGGTTGGCCGAATTGTGCCACGGATTTGCGGGGCACAGCTATTTCGAACACGATTGGAACCTAATTTTGGATAATTGGATGGTGAACTAATGTCTTTAAAATCTGCCAATGTAAGCTCATCTGCTTTTCTTTTCACGTTACACACTTCTTTTTATGAGTAATTTGTAATATCGCAATATTCAGCAATAAGGCACCTACCATTTTTGAGAAATTTGAAAAATACGAAGATCTAATTATCCCAAATTAGTTCCAATAGTGTTTTCGAAATTTTTCTAATATACTTTCAATATGTCTTCAAAATTTCAAATCTCTACCTTCCATGTCATTATACGAAATCGTCGGTGATGGGTAGTAATCACACTCCTCGTGCGTCGTATTTGAAAACCACGGTTTCTAGGTAAGGGGTACATCTTTATACCAACAAACAAGTGATTCCATTGTTATAAATATACTGATGTTAATAATTACTATTTTAAGCGTTTTAAAAAGCGTTTAATTTGAATGTTTTAACTTAATGGATTGACTCTGAAAATTAGAGATAAACGAGTGCATAAACATCCCCCAAAAAACTAAAACTAGTGAGTAAATACTTCCATAATAGCAGATTGGTTGCACTTCGTTTGCCCCCTACTTTGTCCTTATTTGGTCTAATTTTATCTTCTGGTTGTATAGTTTAAGCGTTTTAAAAAGCGTTTAATTTGAATGTTTCAACTTAATGGATTGACTCTGAAATTTAGAGATAAACGAGTGCATAAACATCCCCCAAAAACTAAAACTAGTGAGTAAATACTTCCATAATAGCAGATTGGTTACACTTCGTTTGCCCCCTACTTTGTCCTTATTATGTCTAATTTTATCTTCTGGTTGCATATTTTAAGCGTTTTAAAAAGCGTTTAATTTGAATGTTTCAACTTAATGGATTGACTCTGAAAATTAGAGATAAACGAGTGCATAAACATCCCCCAAAAACTAAAACTAGTGAGTAAATACTTCCATTATAGCAGATTGGTTGCACTTCGTTTGCCCCCTACTTTCTCCTTATTTGGTCTAATTTTATCTTCTGGTTGCATATTAATCAGGCGTTGTTTGCTAAATTTGTCCACGGCGAGGGACCGTGATTTGTCGGACAGTTAAAAATGGTGACGACACTTCCACATTATTTGCAGTCCTTCATGCAAATGTGTAGTATCGGGAATACCAAATGCAAAATGTATCAATTACAGCAAAAAGTGCAGCGTCATGCGTCAAGATAAGGGCACAAGGCACAAACGCCTGAACGCATGCGCACAGTGCAAGTTGTATGATGGCAACAGACATTTGTGGATCACTTTATTTTATTTGCAAAATATATTTTAAATAGCCCCGCCATGTTCTTATTTTTCAAACATTGGTTGAAGTTACGCTGCAAAGAATGGATTTTGATTAAAGTTGCAACTATTAAGAGCTATGGACTTTAAATTTGAAAAAAAATAGTATGACATGCATTCAGAGGTCCTGTTTTCTTTAAAGCTGAGATTAATGAGCTCCCAGGCGTCCATTAGTGTCTATTTGGAGAGCGAGTATTGTTATCTCAGTCCTCAAAGGACAGGGATAATAATCAAACGTCTACCGATTTGCTATTTCCTTTCCATCCACTCATTAAATCGGCTAATAGTCATGACAGTGCTTTCGCAAACACTGCTGTTACAGTTTTCCCATGGTCCTGATTTCTATGATTGTATATATTTGGCTGTCAATATACTACCAAAATAGTCATATTTTAATATCACGACAGCCCTCATCGTAATGTGTACAGTGTTTTGCATTCTGAATATAACCATTTACTTACATTGCAAATATAAGATGATATTATTTGTAATTGAATTATTGCCACTTTAGGTATACCGGGAGAAAAAGGGGGAAATAAAAAATGGGGATATACGTAAAATGGTATCGTTCTAAACATGTTCGGTCCGTGTCCGAAGTATAAAATTCAAACCAATCACCCTCAGGGACATGTTACAGTCAGCGAGGATTGCTTATTAGGTAGTATGCGCCTGGAAGGTTTTGACTTTAACCTTTGCTCTAACTTTACTAAAGAAAACGTTAAACAAATCTCTTACCAACTCAAGAATTAAAATCAGAGATCACTTTGAAAAGTTTTTCACAATAGAGACGAATTACCTAACATTTGCAGATATTTGAAGTTCAAAATAGCCGCCTCACGTGTTGTTTTTTATTTTCGAAAAACTAAGACGGTGATTTTTCTTACTGCAAGAGCTTTGAAATGAGTACCAACAAGTGGTAGGTGAAAAAGGATTGTAAGCTTTTTTTAGTCCAAAAATTCACTCTGAAGTGCATTCAATCTAAAGTATATTCAAACACAAAATAGAAATGTACATAGTCATGTATCTCACTAACTTTCCTTGATCTACAGGTCGATGGGCGATTCTCAGACCCTTGGAAGTTCAATATGTATAAATTACCACTCAACGATGTGTCACAAATGGTCGGCTTCTGGGGAAGAAGTGGGGTGCACTTCTATTATTTTCATACGGGGAAGTGCCCATGTTGAAAACATCTACTCATTTATAATCCAAAAATTTTAAACATCGTTAAAGATTTCTGGATTTTTTTTTATAAATATAGGGACATTTCCTATGTTATCGATCTATGTTTAGGGAGTTTTCAGATGACGATTGATCCATCTTGAGAATTTTGCGTGAAAAGTGATCCACCGGAGTATACCTTTTTGTTGGGAGTACCCCCGGGTCGGCTATAATGACAAATTGTAAAGATCTTTAAAAAAGATTTGTCATCGATGAGATGGTCTCCTTATTATCGACGACACAATTATCAATAAAGCTGTTAAGTGACTCATGCAACGTAAATGTTTACAAGAATCTTTACACTATCTTCATCTCAATACTCCAGACGTGGCCAGTCTGAGAACAACTTTGGAATGTTTACCTTTTAAATTGTATAAAAGAAATTCATCAAAGAGAGAGGGTATTTATAATAGAAGTAAGAGAAGACTGTAAGATTTCATTATAATGTAGAAATAAAATGTGATGATAATTGTGTCGAATATCATTAAGAATATCTAATAGAAGGTAGCATTGGTGAAATTTTATGAACAGGCTCAGTGGTGTGCATGCGCACCAGACCACGTGCACAGTGTTTACACATGGTGTCATAAATCCTGGCATCATCAGGTACAACAGTATACACATATTGACTGACCATGAGGGCAACAGCATACGTCTGTACCCCCAGGGACTGTGAGTCACCCCCAAAACAGACTGTTTCCCGAGACCGTAGGCCGAGGGAAACAGTCTGTTTTTGGGGTGACTGACAGGCCCGAGGGGTTAAAGACGTATGCTGTTACTCTCAGGGCCAGTCAATGCGTGTTTTATAACACACCTCATCCGTAGCCATGCATAAGAACGTACAATATACAAAACTTGTCGCGTGTATGATGTAATATGTTGGAGTAGTTCGGCAAGAAACAGTTTTTCCCGACTAGGTCGCAATAATTCTGCAATATGTTCAATGTACCATTGATAATCGTTTTCGCTCGATTCGAGTCCTTGTTGGAAACCAGAGCATTCAGTTCTTCTTCAGAAAGTAGGATAAACCGAGAAATTTCTCGACTATCGTTTTGCTCGGCCGCAGACGACATTTTTGTTTACTTTCCACTTCGCGCATGCGCCAATGTTTTTCTGACGTCAGCGGGCATCATTTTCGGAACTGATGCTTGGCAAGCAACTGTTCCGACAAATGATGCCTGATGACGTCGTTTACGTGGATCAGCACAAAAAGATCGCATCCCACATTGCTATCACTTGGAAAATTAGAACACAGACTGCGGATGAGATGTGTTATAATCTGAACAGACGACTGCTATATCGTCCATTAGTCAGGGTTTGTCGCTGGCGTCACTGTCTTCTTACAGCATCTCCTCAAGATGAGAAAATCGAAAATTTCGAAAACGGACAGCAAACTTGCTCCGAAGAACAAACCAAGGACACCACCGATATCGCCTGAAAGAGAAAAACATGATGTATTCGCAATAATTACACACTGGCAAGGTTTCATTATTAATGGGGTCGGTAGGTTATGACAGGCCTGATAAGTAAACCCTTTGTATTAAAAACGTTCATTACCATACTAGCATGCACAGCTATTGACACCTTGATCAGAGTCTTCTCAACGTAGCCGTCTCGCCTCCTGAGGTAATTTCTAAACTACAAATCCTAGCATTATTATATTAATTTGTTGCCGTAGGCGTAGACCAGTCAAAATTTCACGTGTTCTGGGGTGTTCAGATAAAATTACATAACCTGCATAGTCTGATGCCCTTGAAAAGGAACTGCATTTAAGAAATCTTCAATTAAACTTCCCTAATGAGCATTCAATGGTATGACTGTCATATTCAGCCTAAAAATTACAACTGTTACAGCAAATTTAAAGACATTTTCTGGCAGAGTCTAAGGTAGCAATAAATGAAAACAAAATACGTATTGCTATATTGTTAAAGAAAGGGTTTAAAAAGTAAACAACAAGCCAGTGAGGCTGTGGATTTTAGTTATTCTTTATCAGTAGTAATCATAATGAAGTCGGACAATAGATTATTGATCGTAGGTCATGTGAGGAAGAAAGATGTATCAGCGAGTGTTGAACTGAAGCTTTAAAGTCAGGATCACACATAACGTGACAGGGAGAGCTATGTGGGTGGTGAATTGTAGCAGTCATTGTCATGATCGTACGACACGTGACTGGGCATGCTATTATTCTCGCTTCTGTGATACCACGTGGAAACCAGTTGATTTATTAGTCAAGAACTGCTACCTTCGCGTTGTCAAAATTGTGCTTAGTGTTGATCAGCGAGCATCTACAGTCAATGTCTCAAAGTTCTCAATATCAATCATCATCTCTCTTATATCACAACATGCATTAAAAATAAATTCGTGCTGAGGAAGAAGCAATGTCTATTTATATTTACATATGACACTGAAGACTTGGTAGTCAGCTCTTTGGGTAATGATTTCCCACATATCTTTGAAATAGACATTCACTTTAACCACGTTTTGCCTGAAAATATTGGAAATTATTTAGTGTGGCTGTGACTGATGTTCAAATATTTGTATACCGAACTATAAACTTGGCACCCTATCGCTTTATGATTGTATGTATGTACTCAATTGCACATTTCAAATGTTTCTTACAAAGACATTGACAAGTGACACGAAGCAGCTTTTTTACACATTTTGATATTTACATTTTTCCTGTCTGTACGCTGAAAATATTGTGTTTCAATATTATACACACAAATATTCAAGTCAATGAAATCTTCGGCCTTTCAACATTTTTGTCCCCCATAGAAAAATGACGGGATCAGATGAATAACCCCGGGCCTGTACATATCATAGAGTCATGCATTTTGAAGGGTTAACCCAAGACATTCACTGAATATGCTACAAGCCACAAGAACTGAAACATCTATGCAAAAATACAGGCAGATTGACCCTTCCAGAGAAAGGTATTAATCGAACATTTGATGGTATGAATTTTTGCGAAGCTCTGTGCGATAAAAATTAATTGATAGATTATAATATTGCCCTTCAATTTTCAGACGAGACCCTTGTACTGACCTGACATGTAGAAAACAAATTTCTTCGCCTGACATTTTTTCCCGCAGACTTGCAAATCTCTCCTCAAAACAGTCTCTGTAAGAATCGTAAATCGAGTCAAAAATTTCATCGTAGGCTTTCATGAAAGTGACAAGTAAAACTCTGCTGGCGGCGGCGCTGTCGATCGTCTTGTTACCTTGAAACACTTGCGAGTCTTCAAACGTGGTCGGAATGCTCCTGCTTAGGAGAATCTCATACCACTGTCGATGTATGAGATGCTCGTGTGCAGCATTGTACGTACGATTGTAGATATCACCGCCAACGGTGAGGTCGCTAGTGTCGTTGTCGTTCACCATGTCGTAGGCTTCCCGGTACATGTTAAGTGTAACAATGAGATTCAGTTCATAGTATATATTCTCATAGAATACAGGCAGGGTGGCATTCAGCAATCCAATCATGTATTCGTACTGGATGTTCTTTGAAATATTATGGCCGTAGTATCTAAGGTGTGTCGATAAAAGTGTTAAGATAGACTGCAAATCAGTGGCCAATAGGCACGGTATGTAATGATCATCCGCTATAGCCATTCTGTAACAAAATGAAAACATTATATTAGTTTCTAGACCAGGTTAGTTAGGTCTACATGTAAGCAATCACGTGCACAATTTATTTGTCCCAATTTTTCACTGTCTACGGTTTTGCGATTCCAGCATGGTAAGATGCAATTTAATGCAGTTTTCGTATTGTGAACACGACTTGGAAAGATTCATGAGGTAGATATATCGTTGTAGATGGGACCACCATGGCGTAAAGGTAAATGTATTACAAAACGAAGCTCTTTGCGCTCACACGTTTTTTCGCAATTGCGTTGTTTGCACAATGGCGAGCACTATTTTCTACGTATCAGCGCGCGAGGAACTGGCTGGCATGCAAACGCCAGTCGCCGGATAGCAAAACTCTGAAAAAAAACAAACGTCCGATGGACGAATGCAGAACACGGCAATTTGCTAGGCTCGGCAAAAGGAAGAGTAAATCACACGGTAGGGATCCGGAGATGAGTATATATACGGGGAGCTTTGCAGTTTTGGATACATCTGCTTTTTCTGGTAAGATATCGGACAGGCCACAAAAAACTACCGGGTAAGAGAGGGAAAAAGTTTTAAGTCATATTAACTAGTTCAGTGCATACATTTGCATTTAACATTTCTGTTACAAAAAAAATCTGAGTAGGGATGCAACTTGACGTAATTATCACACTTATTGTATGACTAAAGTATAGGCCGTGATGGATTTAAAAAAGGTGGTAAATATATGAGGCTAAAAGTAATGGCCGTTTCGTTTGTTTGCGATCAGTTCACATGTTATTATAGCGATACTTACTGAGAAACTTACCCTGTCTGGTAACAAAAAAATTAAAAGGTCGGTCAGAGAAACTAACCTAAAATAGTCGGCGTAAGCATTACGACACATCACATCGCCCTTTCTGTTCAAGTCTCGTACCACTGGGAATGACGGGTAGGATTGATAGGAGAGCGACATATCATAGGAGACAAGGTCACATGCATCTTGGCAATGTGTGCAGAAAGAAGTGTTCGTTGCAAGGTCCTCTGTAGCGAATGAAGAATGGCACCGTACTTAAGGAGCCGTAAATCATTAAAATCACTCACTTAAAATTTGCATTTACATACATATAGTTGAAGAGGCTAGTCAGCTGTCATTACTCCAATAATTAAGGTAAGAAAGCAATTAACAATAATAGATATCAACTTTACTGAATGCAATTAGATCATCTGAAGTATTTAAGGTTCCTAGCCAACTTGAAGTGTTTGGCCCAACCTAAAAAAATCGGTCAAAAATGAGCTCGTAAGCCTATTAATGTTTATATTTTCAGAAAGCACAGATATTGCAAATACTGTACTTTGTATTTTGTAAGCATTGTTTACATGCCGATCAAGTGATGGTTAGTTTGAATAACCTATCGAAAACAAATAATTCAATCATAAAAAAAAAAAAAATCGCAGCATTTATCAACATCTTGGCTTTCATTTAATTTATACTTTACTGGGGTTTCGAGCTAAGTTCTTTGCATAGATTTCATTGCTTGGAAGAGCAGTAGTTGTCGCGCACCCTTAAGGCAATAGGGGATCATGATTATCCAAACGAATGCGATGATGATGATGATAATGATAATGATGGTGATTATTAAGATTACTGCGTTGACGATGATGCGGACGATGATACATTTACTATTAAATATATTGATATTACCCATCGCTTCAAAATAGCAGTTACCCATTTCTTCTGGTAGGCAATAGCGTGCGTCACCTGTGAATATATGATGTGCATTATGTGAGAAATGGTGCGATCATGTGACGTCATTGCCTCATAACTTGTAACAATCTATCGTCAAATGTGTTTGTCTGTCTGCGTATATATGTATGTATGTATGTATGTATGTATGTATGTATGTGTATGTGTGTATGTATGTATTCATGCATGCATACAGCCACGCAGGTAGGTAGGCCGGTAGGTAGGTAACAAGGTAGATCTACAGGTATATATATCGGCATGCGTGGTATGCATGCACGCTTGCGTACATATGAAGGTATTTATGTCATATATCATGATACAGTGTATGAAAATCAATATTCCTATTTAAACTTTCCAATTAGTAATGAAGTGCGTCACCTGGCATATAGAAGTATCTGCAGCCACATTCGTCCAAAATGTATGACGTCACACATTCTATGTTACACTTTGACCTGGAGTAGTCGCCATTGAAGTATTTCATCCTCGCCTTGGTCTGCGTGATGCAGTTAGAGTGACCTTTGGGTTCGGGGAGGAGATTTTCCTACGGTGTTAGGAAGGAAAGGTGGGTAGAAACTGCCTTATACATTTAAAGGGACATTGCGTAAGCTTGAGTTCGTATATTTTTCTGTACAGCAACATGACATTGAACTTGTCACTGCAGTTTGATGAGTTTCACGCGATGCTCGAGCAAGCGCTTTGAAACATGCTATCGAATATGGGTCTGGACCAATTGAATAAAGCAAAATGCATCACACACACACAAACAGCAGATGTATTGACAAGGTGATAAGTGATTCCTTGTAACCTAAAAGAGCAAAATTGGAAGAAGCCACGGATCGATTTCTTGTGTATGCAGAGGGGTGTGAAACTTAAAGGCATGCAGCTGAGCACGTAATCATTAGGTTGAACAGCATAAATATGTCATGATGAGTGATATATCAGACCCGCAAGTGGTGATATATCATGTAGCACCATGCCATTCATTTGATCAACGGTTCCATAAAATTATCGCTAACGTTCAAACCTTTTTCGGTGCCAATGCTACGAGAGTATGTGTCCCTGGAGAAAGAGCAAATCCCAGGTCCTCGATGTTTGGGACGTCTCCTTGGTCGTGAACCATGGCTTTGAAGCCAACAGTATCCCGTGGACCACTTATGTAGTCTGCTAACTCCACATTAAGATAAACCATGAGACCATGCCGTTCACCTTAATTTTATTAGTACATGTATATAGGAAACACTATATCATTAAATATTATAACATGCATGAAAAGTTGTCTGACGCAGGTCGCGAAAGCATGAAACTCAGAGTCACAAATACAGCAAATAAACAGGATGGTTGAAGAGTCTCATATACATTACGTTTACATTATTACAAGTTTTTGTAGATAACATTCTAGATAAAAAGAACCAACTCATTTCAGTGTCTGGATAGAACACACAAGGGACTGCTCAATTACTTGTGTTGAGAGAAAAGACCGAAGTTATTAGGACAGCACTCTGGCTAACCATAAGACGTACTGATTTCAATCAGTTTTTATAGACACACAAGAATAAACAGTGGAGTGGAGTGTCACTTAGACGTCTGTCAAGTTTTACTTCTTAGAACATGCATGCCCTTCAACTTTTAAACACCACTCACTACTTGTTCTAGTTTATTTGACAATCTACAATATTGTTATTACATATTTTAATCACATTGTCAGAGTCTATGGAGACGTTTTTTTACAGTTCAAAATCCCCTTTATTCGGTATTGAAACATATATTATAGCTATACCATGGCATTTTGATATTACTAGAATTGTTGACACCATGAAAACCTTAGTCCTAGCTTCCTGTAAACACAAAACAGGCTAGGCAGCGAGATGTTTAATTTTCAGTACAAATGTTATACTGTATACATGAAAGCCGATATGTTGTGTGGTGTCCATGGCTCAGCGTTTTCATTAAAAGTCTTTTCATTAAAGCTTCCATATGACAGAATAAAAACCAGTATTCAAAAGACATTTCTGTCTGACATGAACCTCTCACAGTCTCACTGTTTATCCATGTGTCTCCCAGAAAATCCTAATCAGCATCTGTCTGCATTCATTGTATCATGTTTGGTCTACCTAGAGTGTTGACATAGACCGACAGCAAACTGTTTAGATATCATCAACATAATAAGCATTTCGGCACCTCCGTATCCAAACACTCAAATGAGTAGGTCCGTTTTATCTACAATGTTATCTACAGAACTTGTGTGGGACATACAAAAAAGTAAACGTAATGTATATGGGACTGTTCAACCATCCTGTTTTTGTAGTAAGTTGAGTTATTATTGAAAAACTATGAGTGTGTGTGAGTGTGTGTGTGCGAGCTTCAGTTTGTTGCCATTTGTGAAGATAACTTCAGTAAATTTGGTATTTCTAATGGCTTGAGTGAAGTGTTGATGTTTCAAAACTGCAGACGAATGACGAACGACCATTATTACTGGACCAAATGAGTGTATGTACTTACAAGCAATGTGACATGCTTTCAAAGTAACTTAACACACTTTTAGTTTCATCAAAATTATCTGCTTTCAGTTAAGCGGCGAATATCGTAGAGGTCACCCGCGACGATCTTATTCTACCTCATTTTATCGATACTTACCTGAGGAATACTCATGGTGTACTTCCCCGGACTCTCCAGAATTAAATGTGAAGCACACACCATAATTTGTGACTGTCTTTGTAAAATTCTCTGGGCCGCAATTTTCACCTCGCCAACGACACCTGGTGCAAATTAAAGGACTGCGATCAAAGATTATGTCAGAGATCAATGACGTAATTTTACCTTCAATTAACGGGGAAGATGTTAATGAAGTTCGTTGAAGGCACTGAAATGTTTGAGAATGGCCTGAGCAGCCACGTAACCATGTATTCAACCTTGGGATATTAATTGTATTAACACAAAGTATTCTGAAGTGCATCCTAAACGATACTCTAAATTAGCTTTTCTAAAGATTTGTCTCGAAATAAAAAGATACCTAGATATTGTTTTCATAGCACATGTTATTTTTTTTATCTTCCGCCAATTTGTTTATGATTTAGATTTCTAGTGTTTCAACATGTACGGTTTAATATTTATAAAGTGTATAGTTTTACTGCTTTTGTTTCAAGTTTTGTTTTTCGTGCGTCTTGCGTTGCATTTCATATTCTTAATATCTTAGTATTTTGTATGTCTAGAGGATCTTGGGGAAGATTAGCGTTTATGCTAACCAGGTTTCCTGTCTTGGATATTAACCCTCTTTAAATAAAGTCTAAATAAAAAAATCATAAATAAAATATTAGTGATTTTAGCACAATGATTATTTCTTTTGGTACTTAACGTTGGATTAAACAACGAAACACGATGACGGCATCTTTCATTTATGCACAATCCCTAAAAGTGTGAGACATATTTAAAATATCGCGTTTAGATAGAAATCACTCAAGGCTCATATTTTGGTAAAGTAGCATTGTAAGGTAGATCAAGATTATTACCAGAGGATAGCATCTTCTGTTTTGTGGGCCACTGCTTCCATGTAGCCGAGTAAATCCGATCCGAACTTGACGCCATAGTCGGCTCCTCGATAGTCTACATCGGTATACCGTTCAATCCCCATGTACTCTCGGCTAAAGATAGTTTGTGAGACTTGCTGTGAGATCTCCAGGTTTAAATATCCGGCATCCTCAGCGAGAAGGGATTTCCTGTATAACAAAAGTAGGAAAACTGAAATAATTCGAAGTGTAAATTTGGAAAAAAATGCCCACCGTTAGCTTTAAATCGTTCTTGTTTTGCAATTTTTCTTATTGTCCAATCTTTAGGGTGTTTTGGCCAACTTATATGATCATAGCGTTCATATTTGCCAGGGGTATCCATGAATTCACTATTTATGGTTTCAATAATCGCAATCATACCCATCCGTAATCCAATTAGACAAGGTAAAAATTCGTAATACAATAAAATAGACACAAAACAGCACAGAACAGACAGTAAATAACCGGTCCACGCAACAAAGTCAAATTCATGAAAGAAAGATATATGGACCTCTGGCAAAACACCAAGAAGTGATTTTAGGTGTTTCGAAAATAGTAAGCGCATCCTTCCCCATATGTGGCACCCGCCATATATCAATCTGTAGGTCAAATAGGTAGTGGTCACTGAGGTCCGATGTCATTGATGCCATTACCGATCATTTGTCGAAGAGACATATTGTATTTATCTATCAGCTTGCGATACCTGCCAAAAAGCGTTGAATGTACAGACAAGTCTTTCTATCGTGTAACCTTGATTTAACAGTTTGTAAGAGGGATGGAAGTTTGCATATAAAGTTTCATGTTGTATGTTAAGAATACTTGAATGATTGTCCTTCAATAGGTTCTGTTAAGTTACTCAGTTTGGTTTGCAAGTAAAATTAACACGATTGGAATTAATTTGGGATAATTGGATTTTCATATCTTTAAACTTTCTCAAAAGTGTTAGGTGCTCTTTGGCTGATTGTTGCAATATTACAAATTACTCATAAAAACAACTGTGTAACTTAAAAAGGAAAGCAGATGAGCTGACATTTGCAGATCAAACAGACATTTCTTCACCATCCAATTATCCCAATTAGTTCCAATCGTGTTCATTAGGAATATATGCAAAACGTTATGGTTCATGGGGTTGAATGTTTCCCCTTTGTAAAGCAATACTTCATTCGTCTAAACTTGTCTCTGAACATGTGAAACACTGCTTGTAGACTCTGAACGATCCATACTGAAAGTGATTTATAACAATTATTATCATCAAAATTTCTTACAATTATTTTAGATAATATGACGGAACCCCATGATCTGTCAGTGCCAGCTCGCCGTACTAGTGGTATTTGCACGAGTGCTGCGGTGTATTCGGCGGCAGTCCTTTCACAAGCGAAGTGAGTGAGAGGACAGCCGAATACATCGCAGCACTCGTGCAAATACGGCCAGTACGGCGCACTCGTACTCACGGGCCATGGGGTTCTGTTATCAGTACATATGTTCTATCTTTTATTTGCATTATTCATAGAGAAAATCGACGATTAGTCGTGCGTACTACTTGTCTGTCAAACCTTCAGCTCGACCCGGCGGAGTTATATAACTTTGACATCACTGTAATGAGGCATCGAATCAGCTTTCACTTTCATTGGTCAACGCCATCACACCCTCTATTTAGAATGGTTAAACCACAGACAAATATATACAACAGACTAGCAACGGGCATTGTTCAAGGTGTGAAGCGGTTACGTAAGCCCTCCATGTTTGCCTCGCCTCAGGAAGCTCTCGACTCTTTTCTCCGAAGAGTGCCGACCATGCACCCTTCGGTAGTTTCCGGATTTTCGCTAATTTTTAAGCAAAGTATGTTCGGCAAAGTTTGTGTTGAGTTGTTGTCTTGTGGTACTGAGGAGAATTGGCACGTTGGCGAAAAGTGGAAAGCTTTGAGCTTCAGGGAGGTGAGTTTTACCATTTTAAAAATTCTTCTTACCTTTTAATGAATATATAATGAGCGTGTTTGAACCAAAGTTGAAAGTTTTTTATCGATACTGTCAGATTTTATTCAATGGTTTACGGTCAGTCATACCGTCTTTTACACATTCGTCAAGGAAGGACATGTTTATGAAACTGCTGGCATGTTATGTTTTGATTGGCGTGAAGCAGTGTTTCTGCCCTGAGAGCTCACAAAGTAACTATGGTTGTTACGCGACTAGCAGCACGATGCCATCTCGTCGTTTTTTCGCATATTCCCGTGCAATTATCAACCACAAACAAAGTCTCCAAAAAATCTAACACCTGTGAAGCTCATTTTAATATGAAAAGGCCATAGTCTACCGAGACGACCATGGAACAAAAGGCCATGTCGCGTTGCTAGTCTGTTCTATATTTGTCTGTGGTTAAACTATTTTTTATACTTGTTTATCAAGAATAACGTCAGAGGAACGTCGGAGAGCTCAAACTGCTTGCGATCGCTCACACATACGTAGCAACATGCCATAGATAGTCAAACGAAGATAACTTTGGAAATGGAACGCTTTTAACTTTTTCACATTTTGAGCTTGAATTCTTCTAAATGATCGATACAAATAACTGTTCAAAGATTTTTACGTGAATTTTAAGTGTCAGATACGGCAAATGTAACTTTACGAACGGTCAAATTTAAGTGTTCATCGTGGCACACGGCGCTCACTGTTATCAATAGCCTGTAGGACACACAAGCACAGAGTAAACTGCACGCAAAAATGACTTTCTAAATATTCTTAAGGATTGTAAACAGGGAATTCCAGTGAGAAAACTACCGGCAAAAAAATTCTCTGAAAATGTTAACTGTTTAATTGGTTCCGCTGTGTCCACAGTTGCGTGTGTTTCGATACATGATGGCCGCCGTGGCTATGCACGGCCACGGCCGGCGGTCACCGTGTATCGAACCACTCGTAACCGTGCCTCCGCCGACGTCGCCTGTAGTCAATGTTTTTGCTTCGTAGTTATTTTTTGGTAACGTCATCCATTTTAAGGTAACTAGCATTGAACTAAAGGGAAATGAAATCTTGTAGCCGACATTTTTTGTGTTTACAAACAAAAGTAGTTCCGGGTTAAAATTGGTAAGTACTCATTAACATAAAGAAATGGCATAATGTTTTTGGTATTGCACTGCAGTGCAAATAACGGTAGTACGCGCGCGCTTCGATGCAAGTAAACTGTCGTACATATGTAATAATCTTTATTATTTGTCATATGACTTGGCATTTCCTTTGCCAACGATTAACAAATTTATCGGTTACCTTCTACGGCATAAACAAATATTCCACTACTGTATGAGATAGTAACGGCTAGATGACGGACGTACGCAAAAAAACCTTTACTCACCTTACAAGATTGTTGTTGCAGAACGTTAAGGCAGGGAAGGGCATTGTAGGGACTTCCAGACGTTCAATGTTGATGGAGACGGGTTTCATCATGAACGTAGTCACAATTTTGTGACACTGTATACCGAGAGCAGTCGCCGCACCTAGCACGATTAATAGCCAGAGGAATCTATAAATTGACGAGAGACATAGTTATAACTTCATGGGCTAGGTTTTGAATCAGCTTCGGAGCCAATTGTCTACCTGTAGGACTGAAACCACACAAACAATCAACGTCAACAATCATTAGTGCGAGAACCAGGAATTGGGGAATCCCGCTGTCAAAAAGACGGTAATATTCAGAGGTTATTTTTATGCACGACGTGCATTATCCAATGAGATCCTAATTTTGGAAATCCTGTTTGTACGGGCACGGTACTTTAGTTTAGTTTAAAGGTACTCTGTATTCAACTTCAATAAATAAACACAAAATGCAACACGCACCTCGAAATAGCATTGACTCTAGATTTTTGCTAGACTTTCATAAAGAAAAATTACAAGCACAGAAACATTAAAAACCATTCTCTTTAGTGCATTAAAGTATAATTCAAGGATCAACTGCGCAGTTTTGGTGTAGAGAATATAATTACATAAAATTGACTGATATTTTAATTCATGGCTACACTTTATTTCGTTCATTCTGCGTGGAAATATTCGTTTTAACGGTTTTCACAAAATAAACAAACAAAAAAAAAGAAAATTAAAACAGCAAGAGCTTCAAAGGCATTCAAATGAGTCCATTCAAACGCCAGACTATGAGAATATTTTATAAATTTATAGTGAGAAAATGGTTCCCCGGAGACGTATACTGCCTTATTCTGTCCGTGACTAACTTGGCAAAGTTATTTACCTACTCTCACTTATTTATCGTTTCTCATGACCAAATGTTGCGCTAAGAGCCGAAATAGGAAATAAAAATAGCGTGCTTCGCGGCCGAAATGTTTTTTGTCGAACAATGTTAAACTGTATTAATATCATTAATCATTTATATTGATAGAAATAAAAGGATAGAACAGAAACATGTACAAGGTCGATATTGGACGGATTTTTGTGGTTGTAACAAGTTCCAGATTATGCCCCGCAAATCAAAGGAACAGGAATTTACATTCAAACTTATGTTTAAACTTTTGTTTGATAAAGGTATTGGACAATGAAATTTTATGCCGTACAAAATGTCAGTTTGGGTAATGAGGCAGTTAAATTCCATTCATTAAAACGCTGATCAATCAGATTTGCCCTGCGCGTAATATAAATCGTTCGTGTGTGATGTTTACTTAACGTGTTTGCTTTTGGGGAAAGCTAATAGCTCAATTACAATACAGAGTAGCGTTGGTTTTTGAAATATGGCTTCAGGGAACTATGCAAATGTTTACGAAAAACACGATTGGAACTAATTTGGGAAAATTGGATGAGAGTAATTATTAGAAAAATGTAACGAAATCGAAATTTTTACAGCTCAAATTTTACAAAATGATAGAATAGTGTAAAATTTGAAATATTGTTCTCATCGAACAAAACAACGAAAACACAACGATTATTGCATACGTCTTTCATCGGATTCATTTTCATGAAAAAAGTTCATTTTTGTGTAAATATACTAAAGAAAAGAGACAAAATGCTTAAAATTTCTCTACTTAACGACTTTTGAGTCAGGGCACTTTTGAAAAGCCCCTGACCTTTTCGTGAATTTAAGGCTTCATAAACATTAAATTGAGTCAGGGCACATTTTAAATGACCCTGACTGACTTAACTGTAAATCAATCGAAAAGCTTTATTTGGTCGAGGAAAAGTGACAAACTGAGTTTGTTACTAGTGTTTCAGTAATGAAGGTACTACAGACAAACTCTCATATTTTCATTCAAATATGAATATTGTTCAAATGTTTTGAACAATATTGTATTAGATACTATCATGCACTGATTCTTACTCATAACATTTCAACAGCATCGTAAATTTTTAATAAAATTTTAAAGATGGTAAGCAAATATGGTGTAATATTAGACAAATTTCTAAAATTCTTGAGAAATGTTGCAAATCCAATTATCCCAATTTAGTTCCAATCGTGTTGAAAGCACAATATTTCACGTAAAGCAACGTCACAGTTTATTTCTTTTCGATCACCTATCGTTGTTAAAACTAGAATATAAGGTGTCTGTTTAAAACTTTGACCTACACATATACCTTGCTGTAGGTCGGCAGTAGAGTAACTTTAAAGATCTAAGTTCTTTAAAAACATCATTCATCAGTGTTCTAACCGCGAGCATCGAACAGGTCATTTATAATCAATTGATTTATGATCATAGAACAGCTATTGTCAACAGACTGTGATAGTTATTGTTGGTGCGATGTAATTAGGAGAGAAACTGAAAGACTAGTCAATAGTATTTATTGGATTTTTACACTTTGGTATCCATTTCGCCTTTAATCTAGAAAGTAATTAACGTAGAAGCTTTTTGGATGGACGAGTTACTACTCTATGCAAAGATCGAAAAGGTCACAGAGGGTACCGCCATGGCTGGTCGTCAAAACACGACTACAGCTTGCAGCATCTGCAACATGGAATTATTTTGTGTTGCTTTTTCCCGGGAAACAAAAAATAACGACGTTTGCTCCCTGTAATACATACAATTCTTTAAATACAATCAGCCGGGATCTTCTTGATTGCGGTCGAAAAATGATGATCATAATTTAATTCGAAATTGAAGAAGTTCAGTTGTTGGGTTGAGTTCTATTATTTTATTGATGTTAATTTATTTCACACAATGTTGAAAATATTTAAGGTAAACAGTTTAATTATAGTATTGACACAGGGATTATCATCTATTCATACAGGTTCCGGAGCAGAGACACTATGTAATATATGTACATTGTGTACTCATAGATGACTCCAAAGGAGGACTTTTATTTGTGATTCTCCTCTATAGTGTTCATCAGTGTTTTCAAGTTTTTAATGTTGTCGACTACGGACATGGTTTTGTACCCCAACGCTCTGTAATAGTGACTTCTAAAAGCGCTTGATCAATGAATCAAAATAAGCAAACTAAACCTTAATAGACGCTTGCATTATTGTAAGTGAAGCATTTCATCATATGATTGCTCAACGTTTAGATGTTAAAAAAAAAGAATTGCAAACTTTTAAAAGGGTGATATCATTAGTAGCACATGGATAACATTACAGAATACCCTTCCACATGTCTGTCTTTGTGTCTGCCTTTGTTTCGACGTCTGTCTGTCTGTCTTTCTGTATATCTGTCTAAATGTCAAGTATCTGTACGTACTAATTTTGATCTGTGTAGTATGTATGTATGTATGTATGTATGTATGTATGTATGTATGTATGTATGTATGTACCGATGTGGAATATATAAGTCATTGACCGTATGCTGGCATCTGAGTGTCAGAAAATATACCAGTAGCTTTCCGTCAATGTTTAGTCTAGTCTGCCTTTGTGTCGATGTCTGTCTGTCTGTCTTTCTGTATATCTGTCTGTTTAAATGCTAAATATCTGTATGAACTAATTTTGATCTGTGTAATATGTATGTATGTATGAATGTATGCATGCATGCATGCATGTATGTATGTATGTATGTATGTATGTATGTATGTATGTATGTATGTATGTATGTATGTATGTATGTATGTATTTACTATTAATGTATGTATCGATGTGGTATATATAAGTCATTGACCGTATGCTGGCATCTGAGTGTCAGAAAATATACCAGTAACTTTCCGTCAATGTTTAGTGAGAACACTACCAGGTGTCATATCAGTTATGCATATCGATTCAAAATTTAGCAGGAAAGCTGTATAGTTAGTAGATTAAGGAGTACTGTCTATTTTGTTGAGACATTAACATTTTTACCACACAAAGTTGATGGCACTTTTCTGTCATGTACATTACACGGTAGATTATTTACATGTTAAAAGAAACCTTATAGTATATGCCTGGTACATGGCGTCATGAAGGCATGCATCTCGCGTCTATTGTCTATTATTACACACAAAATATGTAAGATGATACGTTAGCAAAGAAACCATTCAAAACGCCAAAAGAATCAGACAAGCCTTCGTATCATATTCTGATATTCATTTCATGTGAAGAAGCGTATGACGCGCAGATGACCGTGAACGATTTTCTTCAAACGGATTCACGCCTTGGTCGAAACACTTCTGTTAATTCAATACGATTTATAATATCCATCTCATCAGAGTCCAATACTGCAGCTTCGGATCCTTAACTGAGAATGTGTTGATTACCTTCTAAAACTGGCCGATTCCCTGTCACCAACGTACTTGATCCCGCCGATACTTGTCTCGTCTGCAAACGAAGTGGAGGCTGTGTCTTTGGAAGCCATGGCTTGACATAGACGTAGAAGACATCTACTGGCGTCTAAACATGGGCTGTCCTCCGATCGGTTGATTTTTCAACAAAAGCGTATGAATTTCAAATGGAGGTCTGCTATATATTTCCATTGACAACGCGGAACAAAAGGTAAAGTGGCGTCATCCTGTTTATATCCGGTGTACATTATCAAGGAATGAGCCCGCTGGATGGGGGAGTTTACGGCACTTAAGACGTGCCATTATCTATCACCTCGAACTTCATTGGTTACATGTGCATGGCTGTGTAATTCGCTTTTATTTGTTCAGTAAGCCGCACTATTTGCAACTGGACGATAAATGCAAAAGCGAGTAATTTACTCTCTCTCTCTCATCCTATGCAGCAAATCGATTTTAAAACCCGCAAAAGCGCCGCCAGAACTTTCCTTTGAATACTAGCATTGCACTAATATTGCTCTACAACACCCAGGATCACAGAAGCAAGCGCCATAAGTTTGTCCGATAATTTGGGATTAGTATAAATATAAAAGACTACCATATGTCGCCAGTGACATCAGGCACCATGTCGATTATTTGATCACACTAAAACACAAGCCATACGATTTAGAGTGTAGAGGCCTAGATAGTGTTATACCCTACCTGTTTAAAGGGCTTGGAAACGAATAATGTTAAACCATGCGTGTAATCTGTCAAATGACGCAATTGAGTCAGAGAAAGGTACTCCCATGCATTCGATATAAGGGTCACTAACATAGGATTTGCATTAATGATTTACCATAAGAAAACTTTGTTCTCTAATTTATTTTAACGGTTACGCATCTATCCTCTGCAAAAAAAGAGCTCAAAGCTCCATTAAAGTTTTTTTCCAATAGTCAGCGCATCAGCGAATACTATGATTTGTATTTTGCGATCATTTTGTCAAAGGTCTAATTACTTTTCCACTGAGTCGAAATTGGCACCCACGATTAGCAACACAATGAACCCGAAAAGTATGTCTGGGATTTTTTTTATCTGTACAAGTTTCTGTTTGTTACGGACTCTTAAAGGCATTGGAAAAGGAATCAATTACCAACAGGAAATTCCAAATCATGAATACAATCAAACAAAAATTGCCCATGCGGTTTGCAATATTGCCACAACAGCCCTTGATCACGCAAATTTCAACCTGAAACATTGCAATGTTTGTGCATGGGAAGAAACAAACATTTAGAGGTTATTCAAATTGACTGTCATGTGATCCGTATGTGAATAAAATGCTTACCAAATTAAGTAATAATATTTGCCAATATCAGAACAGAGTACTTTAATAGAGCTTACACCAGACCTTATGACAGTCAATATCGAACGAAATTGTGACATTTTCGACGCAAACCAAGCACAGTTTAAGTGATGACAGCTGTAAATTAATTAAAATTAAATTGTCATCATTTATTTTGTAAAGGAAAAGTATTATCATTTTCTTCTTTGATTCTTATCCTTAAAGTTTCTATATAAGGGTGTATTAACAATAGGAGGGCGAGGCAGGAGATTCTAAAAAAAGTTCTCAGAATTTTTAGATAACCTCTTACAAACTCATAATGCGTTCAATTTCCCCCTTCTATAATTTTGAAGTCCCCTCCAAGTAAACCAAATGTGGCTGATATAGTGCTTCATCCAAAATATCAAATCATAATACATGGGAGGCTATTGACCAAACTACTAACATTTTCCCATAAAAACAAGCTATATATCTACATTTATATGTGTTTGATAATTTTTTTAAAATGTACTTTGCTTGAAGTGGCAGGTAAAAGGTGCGCACAGGTACAGAAACACTCATTTATTGGATTTCCATAGATAATGTTGCTTCACAATACATGGTAGTTCATGAGAAAATTATGAATATTTATTTCCCAATGTAAAACTGGCAAACTATGTTTATCTATAGACGTTTGATAATTATCATAAGTGTACTTGATCAGCATGGGGTGTTTACAAGTGTATATGTGTACAAAAAAATTGATTTTGGAATTTCACTGAAGATGTTGATCCACTATACATAGGAGTTATGACAAAACTGTGAATAATTTTTCCCAATATAACCGTAGCATATATGGGTCCTGGATTAATTGACATAATTGTACTTGATAAGAAGAGGGTGATTGCAAGTGCATTTGTGTACAAGAAATTTGATGTTGGAATTTCACAGAAAATGTTCATCAACTTTACTTGGGAGTCTTATGACAAAAAGGTGAACATTTTTTTTACCAGTACAGAACTTACTATACTCGTGCATTGAATATTTGACAAAAATGTTCTTCATTAGAGGGGGTTAGGGTGTTTACAGATGCTTAGTGTACAAGCAATTTGATTTTGGAATTTCGTCGAAAATAATGATCCATTATACATGGAAGTCTGAGACAAAAATGTGAAAATTGTTTCAACTAGAAAACCTGAAATATTTGTGCATATATAGACCCTGGATAATTGACATAATTGTATTTTATTAGAACAGTTTGGTTCAAGTTCCTTGTACAATAATATTTGAGTTTGAAATTTCACAGAAAATGTTGATGATACACTGGAGTCTATGAGTGAACTATTAATATGAAACTAGCTTAATCTGTGTGTTTACAGATGCTTTAATAACTGATATTTATGTACTTAGGAAGACTTGGGTTGTTATAAGTGTATGTGTGTGCAAGAAATTTGATTTTTGAATTTCTCAAAAAATGTTGATTCACTATACATTGTTGCCTATGAGGAAACTATGATTTTTTTTGCAATACAAAACTAGCTAAATTTATGCTTTTATAAATGTTTGACAATTGATATAAACGTACGTAATGTAAAAAGGTTGTTTAAAAGAGCTTATGTGAATAACAAATATTATATTGGAATTTCACCCAAGTCATTATTTGAAGAGGTTAAAAAATTATTCTATAAAAGTTCAAGTATCAAATAAGAAATTATATGACAATCAAAATATTATTGATACAGACTGTGACACGGTGCAGGGGAGGGTCAGTGTTTTTTGTGCATGGAAATGAGGTAGGATCACTCTTTTTATTGCAAAACACTTTTGAACTGTGGAAGGGTCATGTTCTATATAAAGGGACGGTGGTCATGCATTTTTCCCGTTGAAATGAATTTCACGAGTATGTGGACACATAGTTTATCATCTCTTCATTCTTATTTGAAGGTTTTGGACCTAAAGCTTCTAGTTATTATTGATTCTATATAGTATGTATTCTGTAAAAGTTCTCAAAATATAAAAAAAATATAAATACGTACATACGGCGACATGAACGTTCGACACTGAGTTAGACAAAATGTATTTTCAATGGGAGAATGTCATCAAACAAGTTATCTCCCACACTGTTATTGAAAGGTTAAGTTAAAACTTGTAGTCATTATAGAGGACATTTTTGGACAATAACATGCAAAACAGAGGGGCTGGGTAAATAGAAATCATGAAAACCTAAATCTTTTATGTCGAATTTGCTGCTTGAATCATCAATAAATTACCCTAAAATTTATGCCCAAAGGGCGCGCCGAAAGTGATGACGGTAGGAAATGAAAGTACCGGAAGGTATTTGGAAGGAAGTGATTTGATATAAAATTTCAAGTACCTCTTTGCAATATCAATTTTTTGTCAGATCCCCCTGGCATAATGTATACCCCCCCCGAAATCTCCCGCTCCCCTCCCGATGCTTTCTCCTAAAGAAGAGAGCATTAGTCTCGCAAACTTACCAATATTCAATAGTAAATGAAAATTTACATGTACACAAAGAGACATGAATAAAATAGAAAAACAGAAATGCACAATAAGTTATAACATGTCTTAGTCTACGAAGCAAATTTTTGCTCTTGAGACAAATAATGTATCTGCTTCTAATTACAGTAAGTAGAAATAAAACGTCTTTAGCCTTCTTTTTAACATCTTATTACCGTGCGTTTGTCCTACGTACCGCAACTCAGTGTATGAGACGGACACAATTCACGTACAAAATACACAATTAGCTTGGGTATCACGGACACATTTCAAAGCCATCGACTCGACTTGATCTACAATGTAAATGTTTCTTTTGCAATTTTAGCTAATATTTCAAGAGGTGAAGGCATTCTCAACAGAAACTAACTAAAAAGTCACACATTGTAGATCAAGTGTATCTCTCAGTCTAGACAGAGCGGCTGCCCAATGCTGGTTTACTGTAATTAATCAATAAGTTGGTGACTTTCAAACGTGTCGTGATACCCAATTGGGCTTATCGTTTGTTTTGTACGTGGATTGTGTCCGTCTCATACGCTGAGTTACGGTACCTAGGTGAAACGCACTGTTGTACACTTGCATCTGATTCAAGTGAATTTCAGCTCACAATGATTTCAGGACCAAACGTGTGTCCATTTACAACAAGCAGCATTGTGTTCAAGAATTATGACAAATGACTTAACTTACAACGTTTACAGTCCATTGAGGCATACAGTGCACTGACATAGCGAACGTATTACCATTAACATTGACACTAAATAATAGAACCGGCAGCCTGTCTCGATTAAAAACGGAGAAAAAATAATGGGCCTGTTAAAATCTTCGACAAACGGTAATATAAAATGTATTGAAAGTCATCAGGGTTCGTTACTTTTGGATCTTAAGTTTTCTGTATGGTTCAATCGCTTGTTGTTATTCTGTGTTTTCCGTTACCTGTTTCGCATCTGACAAGAAATGGGGCCCTTTCATTATTTTAAACATCGCTTAGTATAACTGGCATTAATAATGAAAGCATTTGGCTGAATAGGTCATCCTGGGAACTGTGTAATATATTACTGTTTGATGTAAAACTTTAAAAAAGTGGCAATATTACGGAGAGAGATATGCATGATCATTACGACGTGGTGGTCATGACGACGACGATGATTGTAGAATCGATGGTGATTATGACGAACTTGATGATAATCATTCAAACTTTTCCATACACAGAAACTTGCCCGATTGGGAGTATAAAACATCCACTAAATCTACTATTGTCGACGTTTATCTACAAATATTAGAACAGCCAAATGTTTATTCACCTTCCCAGAAATGTGTACCTGGTTGGTCAAAGTGGGTGTTCCAACCATTTGTATGGCCCCTTGGCCTATGCACTATTGGGTGTTAATGTGAGATTTCGTGTTGCCAATTAATAACTTCTAAACTTCAGTGATCATGACGTTGTCCGAACCATGCAGAGTTCACAGAGAAAATCCAGTGTGATTGTGAAGGTCCTAAAATAGTCTTGAAGTAAACACTGACGTGATCCAAAAAGGTCTAACTAAAAAACTGTACCGTCCTGTGTTTATACCAAAATGATTCTATCCAGAAAATATCTGGTTCAAAATTGCCCATCAATATGCTAATAACGGTTCTAAAATATCTTCAGATGTCATAAACATGACCTTCTAGAACGTTTAACTTGACTGATAAAGTCAAGGTCATAGGGCAGAATGACCTAAATAACACGATTGGAACTAATTTGGGATAATCTGATTTTCAAAGTTTTTTAAATTTCTCAAAAGTGTTAGGTGCAAGATAGTTGAATGTTGCAATAATACAAATTACTCATAAAACAAGAGTGTAATGTAAAAAGAAAAGCAGATGAGATAACATTTGTAGATTAAATCGGCATTACTTCACTATCAAATTATCCCAAATTAGTTCCGATCGTTTTACATGTAAAACTCTGCAGTTAACTGTAATGCCATGTATCTTGAAAGTAATAATGTTTATTACCTTTTAATGTTTCAGCTCGTATCAATACTACTAGTGCAGTAAAACAGGTAATTATATTCCGTGTCTGCCGAATATACTTACCATTACCAGAAGAATATTAAATTGGGCGTTATACGTCGTATGTAAAATTTATATTAAACAAAAAAATTTGACGATTTTCTGGACAAGAATTGTAATTATTACATTAATTCGGCCATGGCAATAGATTATTATGTTGGATTTCTTGACGACCGTGCATTTTATCTTTATGGTCCGTGCTTGCTCAACTAAGCCTTGAGCTAAGGGGACTTGTACTTACTATTTCTCTATACGGCCATATTAGTCGACGACCGCAAAGTATCTCTTTAAGATGAGTAAATCAAAAGTCTCAAAAACAGACAACAAACTTGCTCCGAAGAACAAACCAAGAACGCCTCTGATATCGCCTGGAAAGAGGGGAGGAGGAAAGAGTGACGCATTTATACATGGTCCATTTTCCACGGGTTTTTTAATCCAATCACACCATCTCAAACGTATGAATTCTTTGGAAAGAAACAACACTTAACAAACTACAAAACACGATTGGAACTAATTTGAGATAATTGGATGGTGAAGTAATGTGGGTGCCATGTGCAAATGTTATCTCTTCTGCTTTCTCTTTACATTACACACTTGTTTTTATGAGTAATTTGTTATATTGCAACATTCAGCTATAGGACACCTAACACTTCTGAGAAATTTGAAAAATATGAGTATCCAATTCTCCAAATTACTTCCAATCGTGTTGTTAATACAGTGAATTTGATAAATATCAAATGTGTTGCAACAGCAAAACGCATGGTGCGCAAATTGTCGTTCGAACGGGCCAATAGCAATATACGAAAATAAAAACCTATGCTGATACATTTCATGATGTGTGATATATCGATTTTATTTTAAGTTTCAAACTTGTCTCTTCATCTTTATATCTGAGTGGGAGGTGTCATAAACTTATTGTTTAATTATAATGAGCTAATTGCAGATAGTACGAGTGGTAAGGTGATGAAGTGTTGACAATTCTTAACATCACATGTACACAAGTCGATTTATGGTGATTGCCACATGGCCTCTCCTGTTCATGGTTGTTTTGCCAGACGTCAATGCATCTTTCTTCGCAAATCTGAATTTGATATGAATGTTGTATGTGAACTGTGTAATGTTGTTATGTAGCTCTGATTGGCTATGCAAATATCATTATGACAAAAGGTATGTGGATGATGGATTTGTATTAACGTGTTTACTTCATTATCATTTATAAATAAAGCACAGTTAAAATC